>NW_020825567.1:0-142759 GCF_003286085.1 Drosophila persimilis
TTGAAACAAACTCGTCTCCGGTCCGATATATTAGGAGTGTGGATACCAAATTTGGTTGCTCTAGCTTTTATAGTCTCTGAGATCTAGGCGCTAATGTTTTACTCTAAGCAAAGCCGCCTATGCTACGTGTGTGTTAGAGAGAGACAGGGCGAGAAAAATTAAATTGTTTTCGTGATGCTGGCTATAATAATAATACGATCCAATTCAGATTCTGCAGTCTAAAAGATATGATCATTCTCTACGATTCTGCGTTTTTGGTTTTCTTGTATCTTTAAAATTGTGGATGCCACAGATTTTCGCCCTTTGTAGGGGCGGAAGTGGGCGGGGCAAGTTTTGAAATATTTTTGGAGCAGTGACATATCACAGAAGTCTGGATCCAAAACATCGTTGCTCTAGCTCTTATAGTCTTTGAGCATTAGGCGCTGAAGGGGACGGACAGACGGACAGACGGACGGACGGACAGACGGACAGACGGACGGACGGACAGACAGACATGGCTCAATCGACTCGGCTATTGATGCTGATCAAGAATATATATACTTTATGGAGTCGGAAACGATTCCTTCTGGACGTTACACACATACACTTTTACCACAAATCTAATATACCCCAATACTCATTTTGAGTATCGGGTATAATAAAAAGAAATCAACATGCCGCTAACAGAAATACACCTGAACCAAGCCTTGAAGTCAATCAGGCAAATTCCACCATACGACGGATGCCAAGAACGTCTAAGTTCGTTCATAAGCAGGATTGAGTACATCTCCGGATTGTACCCAACAGAAGACCTCCGGCAACAAAGCATCATGTACGGAGCCACTGAGGGTCAACTGTGCGGACGAGCACAGAGCCTTCAACCCAACACCTGGAGTGATCTAAAGGAAGCCCTAATCAGCAAATTCAACAACCACACTCCATACGAGACGCTACTACAACAAATACACGATACCAAATTCAATGGGAGTATTCGTAAGTTCATAGAGGAACTAGAAATTAAGTCAAATGTTATAGTGAGTAACCTAAATCTGGAAACTAGCGCAGAAAATAAGACAATCTTTAAAAACGCTCTGGAAAATGTCACCAGACATACCATAGAAGATGCTCTACCCAATAGAATGTTCATTATCTTAGCAAAGAAAGACATTTCTACTATGGCTAAACTAGAAAAATCAGCTCAAGAGTTAGGAATCTACGAAAATTTCGTAAATGATAACAAGAATCACGAACACTCAAGAAACGGAAATAACAATCGTAGGAACGTTGGAACTTATTACCCTCGCTATAGTAGTAACGATTATAACAATCAAAACCCAAGCTCTTCCAGAAATAATCATGGATCGAATCGAAATAATTCAGGAATTAATGCCGTAAATAATAAAGGATTATTTAACGAATTTAGAAATTCCTTAAACCAGGGCAGATTACAGAATCCCACTAACTATCAAATCAACCAGACTCAGGCAGGTAGCAGTGCACCGAATCAGCCAGTCAAACGATCTAGGGAAAGCCAAAGTGGACATATGAAAATGGATGTACATTTTCAGCAGAGTGCCTCGGAAGAAATCGAGGAGGACCATATATAGAAATAATCGTAAATAATAAAAAACGAGGGGGAACGTTGTGAGTTGCTGCGGACACCGCAACTCTACAGTTATACCCGATACTAAGTCAGTATGGCTCTCCTCCGGCAGACGCCGCTAATATTAAACGACACGACAAAGAGTGCGTGCGAGAGAGACAGAAAATCAGTCTGAGCGTGACGTCGGGCGCTGCGTATGGTCATTCTCTATGATTCTGCGTTTTTAGTTTACTCGAATTTGCAATATTGTGGATGCAACAGATTTTCGTCCTTTGTGTGGGCGGAAGGGGGTGGGGCGAAATTTTGAGATATACGTTTTATAGTGAGATCTAACAGGAGTGCGGATACCAAATTTGGTTACTCTAGCCTTAATAGTCTCTGAGATCTATGAATATCCCCAGATCTGCATCCTTTGCGGGGGCGGAAGGGGGTGTGGCGAAATTTTGAAACAAACTCGTCTCGGTCCGATATATTAGGAGTGTGGATACCAAATTTGGTTGCTCTAGCTTTTATAGTCTCTGAGATCTAGGCGCTAATGTTTTACTCTAAGCAAAGCCGCCTATGCTACGTGTGTGTTAGAGAGAGACAGGGCGAGAAAAAATTAAATTGTTTTCGTGATGCTGGCTATAATAATAATACGATCCAATTCAGATTCTGCAGTCTAAAAGATATGGTCATTCTCTACGATTCTGCGTTTTTGGTTTTCTTGTATCTTTAAAATTGTGGAAGCCACAGATTTTCGCCCTTTGTAGGGGCGGAAGTGGGCGGGGCAAAGTTTTGAAATATTTTTGGAGCAGTGACATATCACAGAAGTCTGGATCCAAAACATCGTTGCTCTAGCTCTTATAGTCTTTGAGCATTAGGCGCTGAAGGGGACGGACAGACGGACAGACGGACGGAGGGACAGACGGACAGACGGACGGACGGACAGACAGACATGGCTCAATCGACTCGGCTATTGATGCTGATCAAGAATATATATACTTTATGGAGTCGGAAACGATTCCTTCTGGACGTTACACACATACACTTTTACCACAAATCTAATATACCCCAATACTCATTTTGAGTATCGGGTATAATAAAAAGAAATCAACATGCCGCTAACAGAAATACACCTGAACCAAGCCTTGAAGTCAATCAGGCAAATTCCACCATACGACGGATGCCAAGAACGTCTAAGTTCGTTCATAAGCAGGATTGAGTACATCTCCGGATTGTACCCAACAGAAGACCTCCGGCAACAAAGCATCATGTACGGAGCCACTGAGGGTCAACTGTGCGGACGAGCACAGAGCCTTCAACCCAACACCTGGAGTGATCTAAAGGAAGCCCTAATCAGCAAATTCAACAACCACACTCCATACGAGACGCTACTACAACAAATACACGATACCAAATTCAATGGGAGTATTCGTAAGTTCATAGAGGAACTAGAAATTAAGTCAAATGTTATAGTGAGTAACCTAAATCTGGAAACTAGCGCAGAAAATAAGACAATCTTTAAAAACGCTCTGGAAAATGTCACCAGACATACCATAGAAGATGCTCTACCCAATAGAATGTTCATTATCTTAGCAAAGAAAGACATTTCTACTATGGCTAAACTAGAAAAATCAGCTCAAGAGTTAGGAATCTACGAAAATTTCGTAAATGATAACAAGAATCACGAACACTCAAGAAACGGAAATAACAATCGTAG
Source organism: Drosophila persimilis (assembly GCF_003286085.1). Lineage (NCBI taxonomy): Eukaryota > Metazoa > Arthropoda > Insecta > Diptera > Drosophilidae > Drosophila > Drosophila persimilis. The sequence goes on from NW_020825567.1 coordinate 3,285, forward strand.
GAACGTTGGAACTTATTACCCTCGCTATAGTAGTAACGATTATAACAATCAAAACCCAAGCTCTTCCAGAAATAATCATGGATCGAATCGAAATAATTCAGGAAATAATGCCGTAAATAATAAAGGATTATTTAACGAATTTAGAAATTCCTTAAACCAGGGCAGATTACAGAATCCCACTAACTATCAAATCAACCAGACTCAGGCAGGTAGCAGTGCACCGAATCAGCCAGTCAAACGATCTAGGGAAAGCCAAAGTGGACATATGAAAATGGATGTAAATTTTCAGCAGAGTGCCTCGGAAGAAATCGAGGAGGACCATATATAGAAATAATCGTAAATAATAAAAAACGAGGGGGAACGTTGTGAGTTGCTGCGGACACCGCAACTCTACAGTTATACCCGATACTAAGTCAGTATGGCTCTCCTCCGGCAGACGCCGCTAATATTAAACGACACGACAAAGAGTGCGTGCGAGAGAGACAGAAAATCAGTCTGAGCGTGACGTCGGGCGCTGCGTAGCCACTAAAAATTGATTTCTTGCTTTTGGCTACAAAAATGATCCGATCTGATCCAGATTCGGCAACCGGATAGATATGGTCATTCTCTATGATTCTGCGTTTTTAGTTTACTCGAATTTGCAATATTGTGGATGCAACAGATTTTCGTCCTTTGTGTGGGCGGAAGGGGGTGGGGCGAAATTTTGAGATATACGTTTTATAGTGAGATCTAACAGGAGTGCGGATACCAAATTTGGTTACTTTAGCCTTAATAGTCTCTGAGATCTATGAATATCCTCAGATCTGCATCCTTTGCGGGGGCGGAAGGGGGTGTGGCGAAATTTTGAAACAAACTCGTCTCGGTCCGATATATTAGGAGTGTGGATACCAAATTTGGTTGCTCTAGCTTTTATAGTCTCTGAGATCTAGGCGCTAATGTTTTACTCTAAGCAAAGCCGCCTATGCTACGTGTGTGTTAGAGAGAGACAGGGCGAGAAAAAATTAAATTGTTTTCGTGATGCTGGCTATAATAATAATACGATCCAATTCAGATTCTGCAGTCTAAAAGATATGGTCATTCTCTACGATTCTGCGTTTTTGGTTTTCTTGTATCTTTAAAATTGTGGAAGCCACAGATTTTCGCCCTTTGTAGGGGCGGAAGTGGGCGGGGCAAAGTTTTGAAATATTTTTGGAGCAGTGACATATCACAGAAGTCTGGATCCAAAACATCGTTGCTCTAGCTCTTATAGTCTTTGAGCATTAGGCGCTGAAGGGGACGGACAGACGGACAGACGGACGGAGGGACAGACGGACAGACGGACGGACGGACAGACAGACATGGCTCAATCGACTCGGCTATTGATGCTGATCAAGAATATATATACTTTATGGAGTCGGAAACGATTCCTTCTGGACGTTACACACATACACTTTTACCACAAATCTAATATACCCCAATACTCATTTTGAGTATCGGGTATAATAAAAAGAAATCAACATGCCGCTAACAGAAATACACCTGAACCAAGCCTTGAAGTCAATCAGGCAAATTCCACCATACGACGGATGCCAAGAACGTCTAAGTTCGTTCATAAGCAGGATTGAGTACATCTCCGGATTGTACCCAACAGAAGACCTCCGGCAACAAAGCATCATGTACGGAGCCACTGAGGGTCAACTGTGCGGACGAGCACAGAGCCTTCAACCCAACACCTGGAGTGATCTAAAGGAAGCCCTAATCAGCAAATTCAACAACCACACTCCATACGAGACGCTACTACAACAAATACACGATACCAAATTCAATGGGAGTATTCGTAAGTTCATAGAGGAACTAGAAATTAAGTCAAATGTTATAGTGAGTAACCTAAATCTGGAAACTAGCGCAGAAAATAAGACAATCTTTAAAAACGCTCTGGAAAATGTCACCAGACATACCATAGAAGATGCTCTACCCAATAGAATGTTCATTATCTTAGCAAAGAAAGACATTTCTACTATGGCTAAACTAGAAAAATCAGCTCAAGAGTTAGGAATCTACGAAAATTTCGTAAATGATAACAAGAATCACGAACACTCAAGAAACGGAAATAACAATCGTAGGAACGTTGGAACTTATTACCCTCGCTATAGTAGTAACGATTATAACAATCAAAACCCAAGCTCTTCCAGAAATAATCATGGATCGAATCGAAATAATTCAGGAAATAATGCCGTAAATAATAAAGGATTATTTAACGAATTTAGAAATTCCTTAAACCAGGGCAGATTACAGAATCCCACTAACTATCAAATCAACCAGACTCAGGCAGGTAGCAGTGCACCGAATCAGCCAGTCAAACGATCTAGGGAAAGCCAAAGTGGACATATGAAAATGGATGTAAATTTTCAGCAGAGTGCCTCGGAAGAAATCGAGGAGGACCATATATAGAAATAATCGTAAATAATAAAAAACGAGGGGGAACGTTGTGAGTTGCTGCGGACACCGCAACTCTACAGTTATACCCGATACTAAGTCAGTATGGCTCTCCTCCGGCAGACGCCGCTAATATTAAACGACACGACAAAGAGTGCGTGCGAGAGAGACAGAAAATCAGTCTGAGCGTGACGTCGGGCGCTGCGTAGCCACTAAAAATTGATTTCTTGCTTTTGGCTACAAAAATGATCCGATCTGATCCAGATTCGGCAACCGGATAGATATGGTCATTCTCTATGATTCTGCGTTTTTAGTTTACTCGAATTAGCAATATTGTGGATGCAACAGATTTTCGTCCTTTGTGTGGGCGGAAGGGGGTGGGGCGAAATTTTGAGATATACGTTTTATAGTGAGATCTAACAGGAGTGCGGATACCAAATTTGGTTACTCTAGCCTTAATAGTCTCTGAGATCTATGAATATCCCCAGATCTGCATCCTTTGCGGGGGCGGAAGGGGGTGTGGCGAAATTTTGAAACAAACTCGTCTCGGTCCGATATATTAGGAGTGTGGATACCAAATTTGGTTGCTCTAGCTTTTATAGTCTCTGAGATCTAGGCGCTAATGTTTTACTCTAAGCAAAGCCGCCTATGCTACGTGTGTGTTAGAGAGAGACAGGGCGAGAAAAAATTAAATGGTTTTCGTGATGCTGGCTATAATAATAATACGATCCAATTCAGATTCTGCAGTCTAAAAGATATGGTCATTCTCTACGATTCTGCGTTTTTGGTTTTCTTGTATCTTTAAAATTGTGGATGCCACAGATTTTCGCCCTTTGTAGGGGCGGAAGTGGGTGGGGCAAAGTTTTGAAATATTTTTGGAGCAGTGACATATCACAGAAGTCTGGATCCAAAACATCGTTGCTCTAGCTCTTATAGTCTTTGAGCATTAGGCGCTGAAGGGGACGGACAGACGGACAGACGGACGGACGGACAGACGGACAGACGGACGGACGGACGGACAGACAGACATGGCTCAATCGACTCGGCTATTGATGCTGATCAAGAATATATATACTTTATGGAGTCGGAAACGATTCCTTCTGGACGTTACACACATACACTTTTACCACAAATCTAATATACCCCAATACTCATTTTGAGTATCGGGTATAATAAAAAGAAATCAACATGCCGCTAACAGAAATACACCTGAACCAAGCCTTGAAGTCAATCAGGCAAATTCCACCATACGACGGATGCCAAGAACGTCTAAGTTCGTTCATAAGCAGGATTGAGTACATCTCCGGATTGTACCCAACAGAAGACCTCCGGCAACAAAGCATCATGTACGGAGCCACTGAGGGTCAACTGTGCGGACGAGCACAGAGCCTTCAACCCAACACCTGGAGTGATCTAAAGGAAGCCCTAATCAGCAAATTCAACAACCACACTCCATACGAGACGCTACTACAACAAATACACGATACCAAATTCAATGGGAGTATTCGTAAGTTCATAGAGGAACTAGAAATTAAGTCAAATGTTATAGTGAGTAACCTAAATCTGGAAACTAGCGCAGAAAATAAGACAATCTTTAAAAACGCTCTGGAAAATGTCACCAGACATACCATAGAAGATGCTCTACCCAATAGAATGTTCATTATCTTAGCAAAGAAAGACATTTCTACTATGGCTAAACTAGAAAAATCAGCTCAAGAGTTAGGAATCTACGAAAATTTCGTAAATGATAACAAGAATCACGAACACTCAAGAAACGGAAATAACAATCGTAGGAACGTTGGAACTTATTACCCTCGCTATAGTAGTAACGATTATAACAATCAAAACCCAAGCTCTTCCAGAAATAATCATGGATCGAATCGAAATAATTCAGGAAATAATGCCGTAAATAATAAAGGATTATTTAACGAATTTAGAAATTCCTTAAACCAGGGCAGATTACAGAATCCCACTAACTATCAAATCAACCAGACTCAGGCAGGTAGCAGTGCACCGAATCAGCCAGTCAAACGATCTAGGGAAAGCCAAAGTGGACATATGAAAATGGATGTAAATTTTCAGCAGAGTGCCTCGGAAGAAATCGAGGAGGACCATATATAGAAATAATCGTAAATAATAAAAAACGAGGGGGAACGTTGTGAGTTGCTGCGGACACCGCAACTCTACAGTTATACCCGATACTAAGTCAGTATGGCTCTCCTCCGGCAGACGCCGCTAATATTAAACGACACGACAAAGAGTGCGTGCGAGAGAGACAGAAAATCAGTCTGAGCGTGACGTCGGGCGCTGCGTAGCCACTAAAAATTGATTTCTTGCTTTTGGCTACAAAAATGATCCGATCTGATCCAGATTCGGCAACCGGATAGATATGGTCATTCTCTATGATTCTGCGTTTTTAGTTTACTCGAATTTGCAATATTGTGGATGCAACAGATTTTCGTCCTTTGTGTGGGCGGAAGGGGGTGGGGCGAAATTTTGAGATATACGTTTTATAGTGAATCTAACAGGAGTGCGGATACCAAATTTGGTTACTCTAGCCTTAATAGTCTCTGAGATCTATGAATATCCCCAGATCTGCATCCTTTGCGGGGGCGGAAGGGGGTGTGGCGAAATTTTGAAACAAACTCGTCTCGGTCCGATATATTAGGAGTGTGGATACCAAATTTGGTTGCTCTAGCTTTTATAGTCTCTGAGATCTAGGCGCTAATGTTTTACTCTAAGCAAAGCCGCCTATGCTACGTGTGTGTTAGAGAGAGACAGGGCGAGAAAAAATTAAATTGTTTTCGTGATGCTGGCTATAATAATAATACGATCCAATTCAGATTCTGCAGTCTAAAAGATATGGTCATTCTCTACGATTCTGCGTTTTTTGTTTTCTTGTATCTTTAAAATTGTGGATGCCACAGATTTTCGCCCTTTGTAGGGGGCGGAAGTGGGCGGGGCAAAGCTTTGAAATATTTTTGGAGCAGTGACATATCACAGAAGTCTGGATCCAAAACATCGTTGCTCTAGCTCTTATAGTCTTTGAGCATTAGGCGCTGAAGGGGACGGACAGACGGACAGACGGACAGACGGACGGACGAACAGACGGACAGACAGACATGGCTCAATCGACTCGGCTATTGATGCTGATCAAGAATATATATACTTTATGGGGTCGGAAACGATTCCTTCTGGACGTTACACACATACACTTTTACCACAAATCTAATATACCCCAATACTCATTTTGAGTATCGGGTATAATTAAGAGGTATCGCGGACTCGGGACGGTCAATAAATATAAAAAAAGAAAACTATACAGATTCCAAAGTCGATAGCGACAACCTCACCGTCCATACCATCAATGGACCCGTCCGTCTGACTCAGAGCATTACACGTAATGCAACCAAAAACTGTCCGACAAAACAAAAATTATATATTCATAATTTTTCTGAAAATTATGACATACTCTTAGGCAGATAATATTTGATGGCCAGCAAAGCCGTCACCGATTACTGAAATGAAACGGTAACGGTGGAGAAGTAATTGCCGACGGCAATTCAAAGGAAGATATAACTACACCTAAGTGCCTTGACCCATCTCCTGAAGGAGATCAATACTTCGCTTCCGCATTAGAGAATGAATTAAGGGAATGTAACCAGCTAAGGTTGGAACATTTAAATGACGAAGAAAAGGAGAAACTAAAGAAAGTTCTCTATGAATTTAAGGACGTGCAGTATAAAGAAGGTGACATTTTGACCTTCACTAGTACTATAAAGCACGAAATTAAAACCCATCACGAAGATTCTGTACATCGTCGACCATATAAATATGCTCAAATACACGATCAGGAAGTGACCCAACAAATAAAAGATATGATTAGACAGGGAATCATTCGTAAGTCGAATTCTCCCTATTGTGCACCCATTGCTATGATACCAAAGAAGATAGATGCTTCAGGAAAGCAGAAATATCGTATGGTAGTAGATTATGGAAGTCTAAACGAGGTGACAATCAAGGACAAATTTCCTACACCCAGAATGGACGAAATCCTAGATAAACTAGGTAGGTGCCAATATTTTTCAACAATCGATTTAGCTAAGGGATTCCATCAAATTCCCATGTAACATAGCTCAATCCCAAAAACAGCTTTCTCCACGAAGCATGGTCATTACGAATTCACTCATATGCCTTTTGGGCTAACCACTGCCCCCGCCACATTTCAAAGATGCATGAACAATCCGTTAGAAGATTTAATTTTCAAAGATTGCCTTGTGTATCTAGACGACATCATTATTTATTCCACATCATTGGAAGAACATTTGTTGTCTCTTAAAAGGGTCTTTGGAAAGTTGAGAGATGCAAACCTAAAACTTCAAATGGATAAGTGTGAATTCCTGAAGAAAGAAACGGAATTCCTAGGCCATGTAGTAACAACTAACGGCATAGTTCCTAATCCAAAGAAAATATCCGCCATAATAAACTTCCCAATACCCAATACAACCACAAAAATAAAATTATTAATAGGTTTATGTGGATTTTATAGGAAATTCATTCCCAATTTCGTTAATATAGCAAAACCAATGACACTCAAATTAAAGAAACGAGCAGTCATAGACCCAACCGAGGAAAAATACGTCGAGGCCTTCGAAAAGTTGAAAGTACTTATCACCTCAGACCCCATCCTCGCATTCACAGATTTCAACAAAATGTTTACGGTAACAACCGATGCAAGTAACATTGCATTAGGAGCAGTGTTGTCGCAAGACACAAACCAATTTGCTATGCAAGTAGAACCTTAAACGAACATGAAATCAATTATTCAGCAATAGAAAAGGAATTACTAGCTATAGTTTGGGCAACTAAGTATTTCAGATCTTACCTGCTTGTTAGAACGTTTAAGATATTAAGTGATCATAAACCCTTGATTTGGTTGAATAACCTCAAGGAACCAAATATGAAGCTACAACGATGGAAGATCAAATTAAATGAATTTGACTTCAAAATAAAATATTTACCAGGAAAGGAGAACCATGTAGCCGATGCTCTATCAAGAGTAAAGATTAACGAAAACCTACTCGGGGAAACCATTAATAGTGATTGTGCAACGGTCCATAGCGCGCAAGAAGATAATACAAACGAGGGGGAACGTTGTGAGTTGCTGCGGACACCGCAACTCTACAGTTATACCCGATACTAAGTCAGTATGGCTCTCCTCCGGCAGACGCCGCTAATATTAAACGACACGACAAAGAGTGCGTGCGAGAGAGACAGAAAATCAGTCTGAGCGTGACGTCGGGCGCTGCGAAGCCACTAAAAATTGATTTCTTGCTTTTGGCTACAAAAATGATCCGATCTGATCCAGATTCGGCAACCGGATAGATATGGTCATTCTCTATGATTCTGCGTTTTTAGTTTACTCGAATTTGCAATATTGTGGATGCAACAGATTTTCGTCCTTTGTGTGGGCGGAAGGGGGTGGGGCGAAATTTTGAGATATACGTTTTATAGTGAGATCTAACAGGAGTGCGGATACCAAATTTGGTTACTCTAGCCTTAATAGTCTCTGAGATCTATGAATATCCCCAGATCTGCATCCTTTGCGGGGGCGGAAGGGGGTGTGGCGAAATTTTGAAACAAACTCGTCTCGGTCCGATATATTAGGAGTGTGGATACCAAATTTGGTTGCTCTAGCTTTTATAGTCTCTGAGATCTAGGCGCTAATGTTTTACTCTAAGCAAAGCCGCCTATGCTACGTGTGTGTTAGAGAGAGACAGGGCGAAAAAAAATTAAATTGTTTTCGTGATGCTGGCTATAATAATAATACGATCCAATTCAGATTCTGCAGTCTAAAAGATATGGTCATTCTCTACGATTCTGCGTTTTTGGTTTTCTTGTATCTTTAAAATTGTGGATGCCACAGATTTTCGCCCTTTGTGGGGGCGGAAGTGGGCGGGGCAAAGTTTTGAAATATTTTTGGAGCAGTGACATATCACAGAAGTCTGGATCCAAAACATCGTTGCTCTAGCTCTTATAGTCTTTGAGCATTAGGCGCTGAAGGGGACGGACAGACGGACAGACGGACGGACGGACAGACGGACAGACGGACGGACGGACAGACAGACATGGCTCAATCGACTCGGCTATTGATGCTGATCAAGAATATATATACTTTATGGGGTCGGAAACGATTCCTTCTGGACGTTACACACATACACTTTTACCACAAATCTAATATACCCCAATACTCATTTTGAGTATCGGGTATAATTAAGAGGTATCGCGGACTCGGGACGGTCAATAAATATAAAAAAAGAAAACTATACAGATTCCAAAGTCGATAGCGACAACCTCACCGTCCATACCATCAATGGACCCGTCCGTCTGACTCAGAGCATTACACGTAATGCAACCAAAAACTGTCCGACAAAACAAAAATTATATATTCATAATTTTTCTGAAAATTATGACATACTCTTAGGCAGAGAATATTTGATGGCCAGCAAAGCCGTCACCGATTACTGAAATGAAACGGTTGTAGTATGTGCATATATTGAGTGTACACTGTACCCAATGGTTAACAATAAATGTATCAGCAACACATTGTTGCAGTACACAAACAAAACCACTTCAAGTGAGCGTGCAATATGATCGCCGCTTATGCGCTAAGCTAAGTCAGCATTCCCACGCTGACCACTTGAAGCATATATATATATACACATATGTACATACGGCTCTTGCCCTCTCGATTATGCTGATAAGACAAATATGTATGAAGCCGCTCCGCTGTTGGCGTAACCGGCAGCGCAGCTATGCGGTCTGATTTATAAGAATAAATTCAATAAAGACATTCAAAAAACCGAAGTCAAACGGCACAGACGTGCCAGTGTTATAATTACAATAGTGACATATTACATGGCGACCGTGACAAGTGTCACGAACATGTAGATGTTCGGAAACAAAAATATGTTAAAATAAATCATATAAAAAAAAAAAAAAAAAGCGGAGAGCGAGAGAGAGAGCGGCGAGAGCGGACAACAACAGCAGGCACCACTGGAAGCAGCAGGAAATGGAGCGGAACTGAACGCAGTAAGTAGAGTGGTATGTGTGGCAAAAGAGGCGGCGTAGTAAAACGCCTGAGAGCCAGAAGGGCAACACTACTAAAACTGCTAAATAGCAACGATAATTTGCCGTGGAGCACATCTGTGAAATTACACACAGAGCTCGATCACATCAAATTGTTGCTAGCAGAAAAGAAAATGAAAGAGCCCATGCACACAACCACCTACACTGCAATACGAAATATCAGTAAAATATTAACCGTAACTCCACCACCCCAAACGACAGAAATAGCAAAGCCAAGGAAGACCTGCCCAAACGACTGCGAGGGACCTCTACACTCGCCGCATTGCGAGTACACCTGTGCAGCCTGCACCGGTGCCCCAACAGAGAAGCAGTAGCAGCCTGTGCAGCCAGCACCGGCCTCGTCTAGCGCAACAAGCTAGACCCGGAGCAGTGAACCGACAGCGCTTCCTAGAGCGCCCACCGCCAAACAAAATTTTTTTTTTAAATGCCTGCGATGCATACAACTTAACTGTAAGATCTAAAATTGTAAAATTGAGCGGAATAACATCTGCCCAATTAGAGTGAGGCCTGTAAAGCCACACAAACACTAGGCAGGAAGAAATGTAAAAACTGGAAAAAAATATATATAAATTATAAATTAATTTCAACAATTAACAAAGAATTTATACAGTAGTATAAAAGAAAAAAAAAAAAAAGGAAATTTGTATATACATATGTCACGAACAAACAAAATAAGTAAATTTGAAGAAAATTTCGAAAATTTTTACACAAAGGGTTTAGTAGATGTAAAATCGGTAGATTCGACAGCGAATGTAATAAACAAAGTCGAAGTCAATAACACCGACCTAAAGTTAATAACAATACTTATTGCTATTATTTTCATTATAATCATAGGACATCTATTATATAAATTGTATAAACTACATAATAGATGCATAAAGAAACGCTATCAAAGCCGGGCAGATGACCTGGACAAAATTTAAAACAAATTTATAATGGTAACCAAAATTGGCCAAAAATAAAAGAAAAAGTCCAAAATGAATCATGAATAAAAATATATCATTATTCGATTGAAAACCTATAAATGTTTTTGCACATTTTAATAATTATTTTAAAATGAAATGGAATGGCAAAATATTAATGCCGCATTAGTTAAAATAAAAGAAAATTTTGATAAATCATACAAGTGTCTAGCACAAAATAGGAATATTTCAAACGAAACTATAAGTAGACACGCGACACTATTAGTTGCATGTTTTAACCAAGCTCGTTCCCTGATACACGACAATAAAGAAAAGTTAAATACTCAGCATTGGTCGTATGTATCAAGATTTTTGAATAGATTAAAAACAAATTTAAATAGCATCAAATCAAAATATTCACTAGACATAACTATACCTTCGATTTTGAATACTCCAGTATTAGTCGAGGAAGACACAAACACAGACTTAGAGGGCGAATCTGAAATCGCAAGCGGTTCAGATACACATATAAAAGAAGAAGACCTAGGCGACCTTACGATACCAGCGGTAATCACACTAACCAATCTAGTTGATTCTGAATCAGAGCCTATTACTGAAGTAAAAACTCTAAAAATGGCCATGTCACAACTAGAATTTCTTAAGCTAGCCGCTTCACTCATACCTGAGTTTAGTGGAAAGCCTGAGAATCTACAAAGTTTCATTGATGCTCTTAGCTTAGTGGATTCACTTAAGGGAACACATGAAACTACAGCAGTCAACCTAATAAAAACTAAACTCAAAGGCCATATTCGAAACTTAATCACCACTGAACAAACAATAGTGTCCATAATAGACAAACTAAAAAGCGGTATAAAAGGCGAATCAGCCAAAGCAATATCAGCTAAATTGTTCAATCTGCAGCAAAAGCAAAAGACGGCAAGTCAATATATTCAAGAAGTTGAACAGTTGACAAGGGCTTTGCAATCGGCACATATGATTAACGGTGTATCGCAAGAATATGCCGAAGAATTGAGCCTACAAGTTGCTGTAAAATCAATCATAGGAAACAGCACAATTGACGAAGTTAGGTCTGTAATGAAATCACGAAATTTCAATACAATGAGTGAGATTACAACTGTGTTCGTCGATAGTTGCACAGACGCAGTAGGACACCCAAATACAGTCCTATATGCTGCACAACCGAGATATAATACTAACCGAGCGTATAACCGCGGAAACTATCGTGGAAACTACCAAAATAATAATTATGGCAACAACAGAGGTAGAGGCCAATATAGAGGAAACTATAGAGGCCGCGGTAACTCATACAGAGGCCATAACAATAATAATGGCAATAACAACAATGTGAGAATTGCCCAGAATGAATCGGGAAACTCACAACAGCCCTTAGGTACACAGCAATAAACAGTAAAAAGGTTCATTCGATTAATCTTAGTATAAATATATTCGTAACATTCACAAACGTAGCTACAGGCAAGAAATTAATATTTTTGATAGATACTGGTGCAGACATATCTCTGTTAAAAGACAATTCAGACACTTTTAATGACATAAACAAAAACAACAAAATAAATATTCAGGGAATTAATCAAGGATTAATTCAATCTAAAGGAATGACATCCTTAGAAATACAAACAACTAAATATATAATTCCACACAACTTCCATATTGTCGAATCAACTTTTTCTATACCGTGTGATGGAATTTTAGGAATAGATTTTATTAAAAAATTTAATTGTCAACTAGATTTCACACCTTCAAAAGATCTGCTCATAATAAGACCAGACAATCTAAACTACCCTATTTATGTTCCCATAAATCACAGCTCTGGTAACAATACAATTGTGTTACCAGCACGATCCGAAGTTGTCCGTAAAATTGAGTTAACTTCAAATGAAGATAGCATTTTTATTCCGAACCAGGAAATTCAACCTGGTATATATGCAGCAAACACAGTCGTAACAACTGCAAATGCATTCGTCCGTTTACTTAATACAACTAGTACCGACCAAATGATTAATATAAATAAGTTGAATTATGAACCATTAGCAAATTATGATATATCCGAAATAAATAATGAAACTAGAACAAACGATGTTATATCAAAGTTATCTAAAAATTTTCCAAAACTATTTAATAAACAATTAAGAGAACTTTGTTGTAACTACGCAGACATATTCGGACTTGATACCGAATCAATAACAACCAATAATTTTTACAAGCAGAAACTAAGATTAAAAGATAATGAACCTGTATATATAAAAAATTATAGAAATCCTCATAGTCAAAAAGACGAAATCCAAGCTCAAGTCGATAAACTAATCAAAGATAGAATAGTTGAACCGTCAGCCTCAGAATACAACAGTCCACTTTTACTAGTACCAAAGAAATCCATAGATAACAAAAAGAAAAAATGGCGATTAGTAGTTGACTATCGCCAAATTAATAAAAAATTACTATCCGATAAATTTCCACTTCCTAGGATCGATGATATCTTGGATCAACTAGGAAGAGCAAAATATTTCTCTTGCCTTGACTTAATGTCAGGATTCCATCAGATTGAGCTAGACGAGAACTCTAGAGATATAACATCCTTTTCAACGAGCAACGGCTCTTATCGCTTCACGCGATTACCATTTGGTTTGAAAATAGCTCCCAATTCATTCCAAAGAATGATGACTATCGCATTCTCTGGACTTGAACCATCACAAGCATTCCTCTATATGGATGACTTAATAGTAATCGGTTGTTCCGAAAAACACATGCTTAACAATTTAATTAGTGTTTTTGACATGTGTAGGAAACACAACTTGAAACTACATCCTGAAAAATGTTCATTTTTCATGCATGAAGTCACATTTTTGGGTCACAAATGCACAGATAAGGGAATCTTACCAGATGACAAAAAGTTTGACGTCATATTAAATTATCCAGTCCCACATGACTCTGATAGCGCTAGACGTTTTATAGCATTTTGTAATTACTACAGACGATTCATCAAAAATTTCGCCGATTATTCTAGGCATATAACAAGATTAAATAAAAAGAATGTTCCATTTGAATGGACTAATGACTGTCAAAATGCATTTGAATATCTTAAAGCTCAATTAATAAAGCCTACTCTCTTACAATATCCAGATTTTACGAAAGAATTTTGTATAATCACAGATGCTAGTAAGCAAGCCTGTGGTGCAGTGCTAACACAAGCCCACAACGGAACTCAACTCCCAATAGCTTACGCATCGAGAGCATTTACCAAAGGAGAAAGTAACAAAAGTACGACGGAACAAGAGTTAACAGCTATTTATTGGGCAATCACCAAATTTAGACCCTATGTCTACGGAACTCATTTCATAGTAAAAACAGACCATAGACCACTAACATTTTTGTTTTCAATGACAAACCCCAGTTCTAAATTAACGCGTATGAGACTTGAATTAGAGGAGTATAATTTTAATGTAGAGTACCTAAGAGGCAAAGATAATTTTGTAGCCGATGCATTGTCACGGATAACAATATCTGAACTAAAAGACATACAAAATAAAGTCCTGAAAGTCACTACCAGGTATCAAAGTAGACAAAAATTCTGCGCAGAAAACAACAAAGTAGAGATGCCAAAGCAATCTACCGAAACAGCTTCTCAGCCCAACGTATACGAAGTCATTAATAATGACGAAGTACGTAAAGTAGTGACCTTGCATATAAAAGATATGCTATGTTTCTTTAAACATGGTAAGAAAATTATAGCAAGAATTGATATTGGAGATTTATATACTAATAATGGAAATATTGACTTAGGACAACTATTTCCAAGGCTAGAAAAAGAAGCCGGTATATTAAAAATCAGCCAATTGAAAATGGCACCGTGGGAAAATATCTTTGAAAAGGTTTCAATAGATAATTTCAAAATTATGGGCAATAAAATATTGAAAACATTGAGAGTAGCGCTACTCAACCCGGTGACCACATTAACAAATGTTAAAGAGAAAGAAGCTATATTGTCTACACTACATGATGATCCAGTACAAGGAGGTCACACAGGCATTGCAAAAACCTTGGCCAAGGTCAAAAGATATTATTACTGGAAAGGTATGACTCGCGATATAACAGAGCACATCCGGAAATGTCAGAAATGTCAAAAAGCAAAAACGACAACAAATATAAAGACCCCTTTAACAATTACAGAAACCCCGATGAAGGCTTTTGACAGAGTGATAGTGGATACAATTGGTCCACTACCCAAGTCAGAAAAAGGCAATGAATATGCAGTCACGCTCATATGTGACTTGACTAAATATCTAGTTGCTATACCTGTCGAAAATAAAAGCGCAGCAACTGTTGCAACGGCAATATTTGAATCATTTATTCTCAAGTACGGTCCAATGAAGACGTTCATTTCGGACATGGGAACGGAATATAAAAATTCAATTATAAACGATTTGTGCAAATATTTAAAAATAAAAAATATAACATCAACTGCACACCATCATCAAACTGTTGGAACAATAGAAAGAAGCCACAGAACATTTAACGAATACATACGATCCTATATATCAGTAAATAAAACTGATTGGGACGTATGGCTTCCATATTTTGTTTATTGTTTCAATACAGTATTTGGTATATTTAGTATTTGGTAAGACTAATAATCTACCAAAATATTTTGATAGCATAAGTAATATAGAACCTATATATAACATAGAAGACTACGCTAAAGAAAGTAGATATAGATTAGAAGTAGCATACAAAAGAGCAAGAAATATGCTCGAGTTAAATAAACAGAAAAATAAGGAAATTTATGATTTAAAAACTAGGAACATAACGCTATCAATAGGAGATAAAGTTCTACTAAAAAACGAAGTAGGCCATAAGCTAGATCTTAAATACACAGGGCCCTATATAGTTGAAAAAATCGAAGATAATGATAATATAGTTATTTCCGGAAATAAGAATAAAAAACAAACAGTTCACAAAGATAGGTTAAAATTTTTTAATTCATAACAGACACAAAATAAAACAAAAAAAAAAAATACAAAAAAAAAATTTAATTATACAAGATGTGCAAAAAGATATGTATACACAAAAAAAAAAAAACATTAAATACATTACAAATACAAAAAATCCTCAAATCAAAATTTTTATATATATAAAATAAATTTAAGTAAAATAACTACATTTAATTACGTTATTTTTCAAAAGGAGGGAGATGTAGTATGTGCATATATTGAGTGTACACTGTACCCAATGGTTAACAATAAATGTATCAGCAACACATTGTTGCAGTACACAAACAAAACCACTTCAAGTGAGCGTGCAATATGATCGCCGCTTATGCGCTAAGCTAAGTCAGCATTCCCACGCTGACCACTTGAAGCATATATATATAAACACATATGTACATACGGCTCTTGCCCTCTCGATTATGCTGATAAGACAAATATGTATGAAGCCGCTCCGCTGTTGGCGTAACCGGCAGCGCAGCTATGCGGTCTGATTTATAAGAATAAATTCAATAAAGACATTCAAAAAACCGAAGTCAAACGGCACAGACGTGCCAGTGTTATAATTACAATAGTGACATATTACACGGTAACGGTGGAGAAGTAATTGCCGACGGCAATTCAAAGGAAGATATAACTACACCTAAGTGCCTTGACCCATCTCCTGAAGGAGAGCAATACTTCGCTTCCGCATTAGAGAATGAATTAAGGGAATGTAACCAGCTAAGGTTGGAACATTTAAATGACGAAGAAAAGGAGAAACTAAAGAAAGTTCTCTATGAATTTAAGGACGTGCAGTATAAAGAAGGTGACATTTTGACCTTCACTAGTACTATAAAGCACGAAATTAAAACCCATCACGAAGATTCTGTACATCGTCGACCATATAAATATGCTCAAATACACGATCAGGAAGTGACCCAACAAATAAAAGATATGATTAGACAGTGAATCATTCGTAAGTCGAATTCTCCCTATTGTGCACCCATTGCTATGATACCAAAGAAGATAGATGCTTCAGGAAAGCAGAAATATCGTATGGTAGTAGATTATAGAAGTCTAAACGAGGTGACAATCAAGGACAAATTTCCTACACCCAGAATGGACGAAATCCTAGATAAACTAGGTAGGTGCCAATATTTTTCAACAATCGATTTAGCTAAGGGATTCCATCAAATTCCCATGGAACATAGCTCAATCCCAAAAACAGCTTTCTCCACGAAGCATGGTCATTACGAATTCACTCATATGCCTTTTGGGCTAACCACTGCCCCCGCCACATTTCAAAGATGCATGAACAATCCGTTAGAAGATTTAATTTTCAAAGATTGCCTTGTGTATCTAGACGACATCATTATTTATTCCACATCATTGGAAGAACATTTGTTGTCTCTTAAAAGGGTCTTTGGAAAGTTGAGAGATGCAAACCTAAAACTTCAAATGGATAAGTGTGAATTCCTGAAGAAAGAAACGGAATTCCTAGGCCATGTAGTAACAACTAACGGCATAGTTCCTAATCCAAAGAAAATATCCGCCATAATAAACTTCCCAATACCCAATACAACCACAAAAATAAAATTATTAATAGGTTTATGTGGATTTTATAGGAAATTCATTCCCAATTTCGCTAATATAGCAAAACCAATGACACTCAAATTAAAGAAACGAGCAGTCATAGACCCAACCGAGGAAAAATACGTCGAGGCCTTCGAAAAGTTGAAAGTACTTATCACCTCAGACCCCATCCTCGCATTCCCAGATTTCAACAAAATGTTTACGGTAACAACCGATGCAAGTAACATTGCATTAGGAGCAGTGTTGTCGCAAGACCACAAACCAATTTGCTATGCAAGTAGAACCTTAAACGAACATGAAATCAATTATTCAGCAAAAGAAAAGGAATTACTAGCTATAGTTTTGGCAACTAAGTATTTCAGATCTTACCTACTTGTTAGAACGTTTAAGATATTAAGTGATCATAAACCCTTGATTTGGTTGAATAACATCAAGGAACCAAATATGAAGCTACAACGATGGAAGATCAAATTAAATGAATTTGACTTCAAAATAAAATATTTACCAGGAAAGGAGAACCATGTAGCCGATGCTCTATCAAGAGTAAAGATTAACGAAAACCTACTCGGGGAAACCATTAATAGTGATTGTGCAACGGTCCATAGCGCGCAAGAAGATAATACAAACGAGGGGGAACGTTGTGAGTTGCTGCGGACACCGCAACTCTACAGTTATACCCGATACTAAGTCAGTATGGCTCTCCTCCGGCAGACGCCGCTAATATTAAACGACACGACAAAGAGTGCGTGCGAGAGAGACAGAAAATCAGTCTGAGCGTGACGTCGGGCGCTGCGTAGCCACTAAAAATTGATTTCTTGCTTTTGGCTACAAAAATGATCCGATCTGATCCAGATTCGGCAACCGGATAGATATGGTCATTCTCTATGATTCTGCGTTTTTAGTTTACTCGAATTTGCAATATTGTGGATGCAACAGATTTTCGTCCTTTGTGTGGGCGGAAGGGGGTGGGGCGAAATTTTGAGATATACGTTTTATAGTGAGATCTAACAGGAGTGCGGATACCAAATTTGGTTACTCTAGCCTTAATAGTCTCTGAGATCTATGAATATCCCCAGATCTGCATCCTTTGCGGGGGCGGAAGGGGGTGTGGCGAAATTTTGAAACAAACTCGTCTCGGTCCGATATATTAGGAGTGTGGATACCAAATTTGGTTGCTCTAGCTTTTATAGTCTCTGAGATCTAGGCGCTAATGTTTTACTCTAAGCAAAGCCGCCTATGCTACGTGTGTGTTAGAGAGAGACAGGGCGAGAAAAAATTAAATTGTTTTCGTGATGCTGGCTATAATAATAATACGATCCAATTCAGATTCTGCAGTCTAAAAGATATGGTCATTCTCTACGATTCTGCGTTTTTGGTTTTCTTGTATCTTTAAAATTGTGGATGCCACAGATTTTCGCCCTTTGTAGGGGCGGAAGTGGGCGGGGCAAAGTTTTGAAATATTTTTGGAGCAGTGACATATCACAGAAGTCTGGATCCAAAACATCGTTGAAGGGGACGGACAGACGGACAGACGGACGGACGGACAGACGGACAGACGGACAGACAGACATGGCTCAATCGACTCGGCTATTGATGCTGATCAAGAATATATATACTTTATGGGGTCGGAAACGATTCCTTCTGGACGTTACACACATACACTTTTACCACAAATCTAATATACCCCAATACTCATTTTGAGTATCGGGTATAATTAAGAGGTATCGCGGACTCGGGACGGTCAATAAATATAAAAAAAGAAAACTATACAGATTCCAAAGTCGATAGCGACAACCTCACCGTCCATACCATCAATGGACCCGTCCGTCTGACTCAGAGCATTACACGTAATGCAACCAAAAACTGTCCGACAAAACAAAAATTATATATTCATAATTTTTCTGAAAATTATGACATACTCTTAGGCAGAGAATATTTGATGGCCAGCAAAGCCGTCACCGATTACTGAAATGAAACGGTAACGGTGGAGAAGTAATTGCCGACGGCAATTCAAAGGAAGATATAACTACACCTAAGTGCCTTGACCCATCTCCTGAAGGAGAGCAATACTTCGCTTCCGCATTAGAGAATGAATTAAGGGAATGTAACCAGCTAAGGTTGGAACATTTAAATGACGAAGAAAAGGAGAAACTAAAGAAAGTTCTCTATGAATTTAAGGACGTGCAGTATAAAGAAGGTGACATTTTGACCTTCACTAGTACTATAAAGCACGAAATTAAAACCCATCACGAAGATTCTGTACATCGTCGACCATATAAATATGCTCAAATACACGATCAGGAAGTGACCCAACAAATAAAAGATATGATTAGACAGGGAATCATTCGTAAGTCGAATTCTCCCTATTGTGCACCCATTGCTATGATACCAAAGAAGATAGATGCTTCAGGAAAGCAGAAATATCGTATGGTAGTAGATTATAGAAGTCTAAACGAGGTGACAATCAAGGACAAATTTCCTACACCCAGAATGAACGAAATCCTAGATAAACTAGGTAGGTGCCAATATTTTTCAACAATCGATTTAGCTAAGGGATTCCATCAAATTCCCATGGAACATAGCTCAATCCCAAAAACAGCTTTCTCCACGAAGCATGGTCATTACGAATTCACTCATATGCCTTTTGGGCTAACCACTGCCCCCGCCACATTTCAAAGATGCATGAACAATCCGTTAGAAGATTTAATTTTCAAAGATTGCCTTGTGTATCTAGACGACATCATTATTTATTCCACATCATTGGAAGAACATTTGTTGTCTCTTAAAAGGGTCTTTGGAAAGTTGAGAGATGCAAACCTAAAACTTCAAATGGATAAGTGTGAATTCCTGAAGAAAGAAACGGAATTCCTAGGCCATGTAGTAACAACTAACGGCATAGTTCCTAATCCAAAGAAAATATCCGCCATAATAAACTTCCCAATACCCAATACAACCACAAAAATAAAATTATTAATAGGTTTATGTGGATTTTAGAGGAAATTCATTCCCAATTTCGCTAATATAGCAAAACCAATGACACTCAAATTAAAGAAACGAGCAGTCATAGACCCAACCGAGGAAAAATACGTCGAGGCCTTCGAAAAGTTGAAAGTACTTATCACCTCAGACCCCATCCTCGCATTCCCAGATTTCAACAAAATGTTTACGGTAACAACCGATGCAAGTAACATTGCATTAGGAGCAGTGTTGTCGCAAGACCACAAACCAATTTGCTATGCAAGTAGAACCTTAAACGAACATGAAATCAATTATTCAGCAATAGAAAAGGAATTACTAGCTATAGTTTGGGCAACTAAGTATTTCAGATCTTACCTGCTTGTTAGAACGTTTAAGATATTAAGTGATCATAAACCCTTGATTTGGTTGAATAACCTCAAGGAACCAAATATGAAGCTACAACGATGGAAGATCAAATTAAATGAATTTGACTTCAAAATAAAATATTTACCAGGAAAGGAGAACCATGTAGCCGATGCTCTATCAAGAGTAAAGATTAACGAAAACCTACTCGGGGAAACCATTAATAGTGATTGTGCAACGGTCCATAGCGCGCAAGAAGATAATACAAACGAGGGGGAACGTTGTGAGTTGCTGCGGACACCGCAACTCTACAGTTATACCCGATACTAAGTCAGTATGGCTCTCCTCCGGCAGACGCCGCTAATATTAAACGACACGACAAAGAGTGCGTGCGAGAGAGACAGAAAATCAGTCTGAGCGTGACGTCGGGCGCTGCGTAGCCACTAAAAATTGATTTCTTGCTTTTGGCTACAAAAATGATCCGATCTGATCCAGATTCGGCA
The DNA here is from genome assembly GCF_003286085.1 of Drosophila persimilis. Taxonomy (NCBI): domain Eukaryota; kingdom Metazoa; phylum Arthropoda; class Insecta; order Diptera; family Drosophilidae; genus Drosophila; species Drosophila persimilis. The sequence goes on from NW_020825567.1 coordinate 24,171, forward strand.
ACCGGATAGATATGGTCATTCTCTATGATTCTGCGTTTTTAGTTTACTCGAATTTGCAATATTGTGGATGCAACAGATTTTCGTCCTTTGTGTGGGCGGAAGGGGGTGTGGCGAAATTTTGAAACAAACTCGTCTCGGTCCGATATATTAGGAGTGTGGATACCAAATTTGGTTGCTCTAGCTTTTATAGTCTCTGAGATCTAGGCGCTAATGTTTTACTCTAAGCAAAGCCGCCTATGCTACGTGTGTGTTAGAGAGAGACAGGGCGAGAAAAAATTAAATTGTTTTCGTGATGCTGGCTATAATAATAATACGATCCAATTCAGATTCTGCAGTCTAAAAGATATGGTCATTCTCTACGATTCTGCGTTTTTGGTTTTCTTGTATCTTTAAAATTGTGGATGCCACAGATTTTCGCCCTTTGTGGGGGCGGAAGTGGGCGGGGCAAAGTTTTGAAATATTTTTGGAGCAGTGACATATCACAGAAGTCTGGATCCAAAACATCGTTGCTCTAGCTCTTATAGTCTTTGAGCATTAGGCGCTGAAGGGGACGGACAGACGGACAGACGGACAGACGGACGGACGGACAGACGGACAGACGGACGGACGGACAGACAGACATGGCTCAATCGACTCGGCTATTGATGCTGATCAAGAATATATATACTTTATGGGGTCGGAAACGATTCCTTCTGGACGTTACACACATACACTTTTACCACAAATCTAATATACCCCAATACTCATTTTGAGTATCGGGTATAATTAAGAGGTATCGCGGACTCGGGACGGTCAATAAATATAAAAAAAGAAAACTATACAGATTCCAAAGTCGATAGCGACAACCTCACCGTCCATACCATCAATGGACCCGTCCGTCTGACTCAGAGCATTACACGTAATGCAACCAAAAACTGTCCGACAAAACAAAAATTATATATTCATAATTTTTCTGAAAATTATGACATACTCTTAGGCAGAGAATATTTGATGGCCAGCAAAGCCGTCACCGATTACTGAAATGAAACGGTAACGGTGGAGAAGTAATTGCCGACGGCAATTCAAAGGAAGATATAACTACACCTAAGTGCCTTGACCCATCTCCTGAAGGAGAGCAATACTTCGCTTCCGCATTAGAGAATGAATTAAGGGAATGTAACCAGCTAAGGTTGGAACATTTAAATGACGAAGAAAAGGAGAAACTAAAGAAAGTTCTCTATGAATTTAAGGACGTGCAGTATAAAGAAGGTGACATTTTGACCTTCACTAGTACTATAAAGCACGAAATTAAAACCCATCACGAAGATTCTGTACATCGTCGACCATATAAATATGCTCAAATACACGATCAGGAAGTGACCCAACAAATAAAAGATATGATTAGACAGGGAATCATTCGTAAGTCGAATTCTCCCTATTGTGCACCCATTGCTATGATACCAAAGAAGATAGATGCTTCAGGAAAGCAGAAATATCGTATGGTAGTAGATTATAGAAGTCTAAACGAGGTGACAATCAAGGACAAATTTCCTACACCCAGAATGGACGAAATCCTAGATAAACTAGGTAGGTGCCAATATTTTTCAACAATCGATTTAGCTAAGGGATTCCATCAAATTCCCATGGAACATAGCTCAATCCCAAAAACAGCTTTCTCCACGAAGCATGGTCATTACGAATTCACTCATATGCCTTTTGGGCTAACCACTGCCCCCGCCACATTTCAAAGATGCATGAACAATCCGTTAGAAGATTTAATTTTCAAAGATTGCCTTGTGTATCTAGACGACATCATTATTTATTCCACATCATTGGAAGAACATTTGTTGTCTCTTAAAAGGGTCTTTGGAAAGTTGAGAGATGCAAACCTAAAACTTCAAATGGATAAGTGTGAATTCCTGAAGAAAGAAACGGAATTCCTAGGCCATGTAGTAACAACTAACGGCATAGTTCCTAATCCAAAGAAAATATCCGCCATAATAAACTTCCCAATACCCAATACAACCACAAAAATAAAATTATTAATAGGTTTATGTGGATTTTATAGGAAATTCATTCCCAATTTCGCTAATATAGCAAAACCAATGACACTCAAATTAAAGAAACGAGCAGTCATAGACCCAACCGAGGAAAAATACGTCGAGGCCTTCGAAAAGTTGAAAGTACTTATCACCTCAGACCCCATCCTCGCATTCCCAGATTTCAACAAAATGTTTACGGTAACAACCGATGCAAGTAACATTGCATTAGGAGCAGTGTTGTCGCAAGACCACAAACCAATTTGCTATGCAAGTAGAACCTTAAACGAACATGAAATCAATTATTCAGCAATAGAAAAGGAATTACTAGCTATAGTTTGGGCAACTAAGTATTTCAGATCTTACCTGCTTGTTAGAACGTTTAAGATATTAAGTGATCATAAACCCTTGATTTGGTTGAATAACCTCAAGGAACCAAATATGAAGCTACAACGATGGAAGATCAAATTAAATGAATTTGACTTCAAAATAAAATATTTACCAGGAAAGGAGAACCATGTAGCCGATGCTCTATCAAGAGTAAAGATTAACGAAAACCTACTCGGGGAAACCATTAATAGTGATTGTGCAACGGTCCATAGCGCGCAAGAAGATAATACAAACGAGGGGGAACGTTGTGAGTTGCTGCGGACACCGCAACTCTACAGTTATACCCGATACTAAGTCAGTATGGCTCTCCTCCGGCAGACGCCGCTAATATTAAACGACACGACAAAGAGTGCGTGCGAGAGAGACAGAAAATCAGTCTGAGCGTGACGTCGGGCGCTGCGTAGCCACTAAAAATTGATTTCTTGCTTTTGGCTACAAAAATTATCCGATCTGGTCATTCTCTATGATTCTGCGTTTTTAGTTTACTCGAATTTGCAATATTGTGGATGCAACAGATTTTCGTCCTTTGTGTGGGCGGAAGGGGGTGGGGCGAAATTTTGAGATATACGTTTTATAGTGAGATCTAACAGGAGTGCGGATACCAAATTTGGTTACTCTAGCCTTAATAGTCTCTGAGATCTATGAATATCCCCAGATCTGCATCCTTTGCGGGGGCGGAAGGGGGTGTGGCGAAATTTTGAAACAAACTCGTCTCGGTCCGATATATTAGGAGTGTGGATACCAAATTTGGTTGCTCTAGCTTTTATAGTCTCTGAGATCTAGGCGCTAATGTTTTACTCTAAGCAAAGCCGCCTATGCTACGTGTGTGTTAGAGAGAGACAGGGCGAGAAAAAATTAAATTGTTTTCGTGATGCTGGCTATAATAATAATACGATCCAATTCAGATTCTGCAGTCTAAAAGATATGGTCATTCTCTACGATTCTGCGTTTTTGGTTTTCTTGTATCTTTAAAATTGTGGATGCCACAGATTTTCGCCCTTTGTAGGGGCGGAAGTGGGCGGGGCAAAGTTTTGAAATATTTTTGGAGCAGTGACATATCACAGAAGTCTGGATCCAAAACATCGTTGCTCTAGCTCTTATAGTCTTTGAGCATTAGGCGCTGAAGGGGACGGACAGACGGACAGACGGACGGACGGACAGACGGACAGACGGACGGACGGACAGACAGACATGGCTCAATCGACTCGGCTATTGATGCTGATCAAGAATATATATACTTTATGGGGTCGGAAACGATTCCTTCTGGACGTTACACACATACACTTTTACCACAAATCTAATATACCCCAATACTCATTTTGAGTATCGGGTATAATTAAGAGGTATCGCGGACTCGGGACGGTCAATAAATATAAAAAAAGAAAACTATACAGATTCCAAAGTCGATAGCGACAACCTCACCGTCCATACCATCAATGGACCCGTCCGTCTGACTCAGAGCATTACACGTAATGCAACCAAAAACTGTCCGACAAAACAAAAATTATATATTCATAATTTTTCTGAAAATTATGACATACTCTTAGGCAGAGAATATTTGATGGCCAGCAAAGCCGTCACCGATTACTGAAATGAAACGGTAACGGTGGAGAAGTAATTGCCGACGGCAATTCAAAGGAAGATATAACTACACCTAAGTGCCTTGACCCATCTCCTGAAGGAGAGCAATACTTCGCTTCCGCATTAGAGAATGAATTAAGGGAATGTAACCAGCTAAGGTTGGAACATTTAAATGACGAAGAAAAGGAGAAACTAAAGAAAGTTCTCTATGAATTTAAGGACGTGCAGTATAAAGAAGGTGACATTTTGAGCTTCACTAGTACTATAAAGCACGAAATTAAAACCCATCACGAAGATTCTGTACATCGTCGACCATATAAATATGCTCAAATACACGATCAGGAAGTGACCCAACAAATAAAAGATATGATTAGACAGGGAATCATTCGTAAGTCGAATTCTCCCTATTGTGCACCCATTGCTATGATACCAAAGAAGATAGATGCTTCAGGAAAGCAGAAATATCGTATGGTAGTAGATTATAGAAGTCTAAACGAGGTGACAATCAAGGACAAATTTCCTACACCCAGAATGGACGAAATCCTAGATAAACTAGGTAGGTGCCAATATTTTTCAACAATCGATTTAGCTAAGGGATTCCATCAAATTCCCATGGAACATAGCTCAATCCCAAAAACAGCTTTCTCCACGAAGCATGGTCATTACGAATTCACTCATATGCCTTTTGGGCTAACCACTGCCCCCGCCACATTTCAAAGATGCATGAACAATCCGTTAGAAGATTTAATTTTCAAAGATTGCCTTGTGTATCTAGACGACATCATTATTTATTCCACATCATTGGAAGAACATTTGTTGTCTCTTAAAAGGGTCTTTGGAAAGTTGAGAGATGCAAACCTAAAACTTCAAATGGATAAGTGTGAATTCCTGAAGAAAGAAACGGAATTCCTAGGCCATGTAGTAACAACTAACGGCATAGTTCCTAATCCAAAGAAAATACCCAATACCCAATACAACCACAAAAATAAAATTATTAATAGGTTTATGTGGATTTTATAGGAAATTCATTCCCAATTTCGCTAATATAGCAAAACCAATGACACTCAAATTAAAGAAACGAGCAGTCATAGACCCAACCGAGGAAAAATACGTCGAGGCCTTCGAAAAGTTGAAAGTACTTATCACCTCAGACCCCATCCTCGCATTCCCAGATTTCAACAAAATGTTTACGGTAACAACCGATGCAAGTAACATTGCATTAGGAGCAGTGTTGTCGCAAGACCACAAACCAATTTGCTATGCAAGTAGAATTATTCAGCAATAGAAAAGGAATTACTAGCTATAGTTTGGGCAACTAAGTATTTCAGATCTTACCTGCTTGTTAGAACGTTTAAGATATTAAGTGATCATAAACCCTTGATTTGGTTCAAGGAACCTCAAGGAACCAAATATGAAGCTACAACGATGGAAGATCAAATTAAATGAATTTGACTTCAAAATAAAATATTTACCAGGAAAGGAGAACCATGTAGCCGATGCTCTATCAAGAGTAAAGATTAACGAAAACCTACTCGGGGAAACCATTAATAGTGATTGTGCAACGGTCCATAGCGCGCAAGAAGATAATACAAACGAGGGGGAACGTTGTGAGTTGCTGCGGACACCGCAACTCTACAGTTATACCCGATACTAAGTCAGTATGGCTCTCCTCCGGCAGACGCCGCTAATATTAAACGACACGACAAAGAGTGCGTGCGAGAGAGACAGAAAATCAGTCTGAGCGTGATGTCGGGCGCTGCGTAGCCACTAAAAATTGATTTCTTGCTTTTGGCTACAAAAATGATCCGATCTGATCCAGATTCGGCAACCGGATAGATATGGTCATTCTCTATGATTCTGCGTTTTTAGTTTACTCGAATTTGCAATATTGTGGATGCAACAGATTTTCGTCCTTTGTGTGGGCGGAAGGGGGTGGGGCGAAATTTTGAGATATACGTTTTATAGTGAGATCTAACAGGAGTGCGGATACCAAATTTGGTTACTCTAGCCTTAATAGTCTCTGAGATCTATGAATATCCCCAGATCTGCATCCTTTGCGGGGGCGGAAGGGGGTGTGGCGAAATTTTGAAACAAACTCGTCTCGGTCCGATATATTAGGAGTGTGGATACCAAATTTGGTTGCTCTAGCTTTTATAGTCTCTGAGATCTAGGCGCTAATGTTTTACTCTAGAGAGAGAGACAGGGCGAGAAAAAATTAAATTGTTTTCGTGATGCTGGCAATAATAATAATACGATCCAATTCAGATTCTGCAGTCTAAAAGATATGGTCATTCTCTACGATTCTGCGTTTTTGGTTTTCTTGTATCTTTAAAATTGTGGATGCCACAGATTTTCGCCCTTTGTGGGGGCGGAAGTGGGCGGGGCAAAGTTTTGAAATATTTTTGGAGCAGTGACATATCACAGAAGTCTGGATCCAAAACATCGTTGCTCTAGCTCTTATAGTCTTTGACCATAACCCTCTATTTTCACAAGATACTGATAAAAATCAAATATACTGAAATGACAGAATCATTAGCAAAAGATATAATAAAGGAATATGTGTGTATATGTATATATTTCCATACTGAAGTAGTTTTCACTGTTCTAAAGCGCATTCCTAGAGATAATCAGTCCAAATCACTTCACAAAACTGATTAAATCCAGTACCAAACTCATAGATATTCCGAACTACTCCGAATTCAAAGAACAAATATTGAAGAATCATAAAGAGCTACTTCACCCAGGTATCGAAAAGACCACTAATTGGATTAATTATAGCCGACAAAGATTCAGCTTTTATGTGCGCAGCATTGCAAGCATGGTTGAATGCGGAAAATGTGAAAATCGAAATCACTACCAGTAAAAACGGAGTTTCTGATGTAGAACGGCTACATAAAACGATCAATGAAAAATTAAGAATCATTTCAAGCGAGGATAACATAGAAAACAAGCTCACAAAATTCGAGTTAATTCTATACACTTATAACTATAAAACGGTTCATAATACTACAAAAAGATCCCCTGCTGATATCTTCCTGTACGCCGGACTACCAGATTATAACACCCAACTGAATAAAGTTGGGAAGATCAATCATTTGAATAACGATAGAATTGACTTTAAAATAGACACACGCTACAAGAATGCACCCCTAGTTAAAACAAAAACGAGGGGGAACGTTGTGAGTTGCTGCGGACACCGCAACTCTACAGTTATACCCGATACTAAGTCAGTATGGCTTTCCTCCGGCAGACGCCGCTAATATTAAACGACACGACAAAGAGTGCGTGCGAGAGAGACAGAAAATCAGTCTGAGCGTGATGTCACGCGCTGCGTAGCCACTGCAAATTGATTTGTTCCTTTTGGCTACAAAAATTATCTGATCTGATCCAGATTCAGCAATCTGATAGATATGGTCGTTATCTATGATTCCCCGTTTTTAGTTTTCTCGAATCTGCAATATTGTGGATGCAACAGATTTTCGTCCTTTGTGTGGGCGGAAGGGGGTGGGGCGAAATTTTGAGATACACGTTTTATAGTGAGATCTAACAGGAGTGCGGATACCAAATTTGGTTACTCTAGCCTTAATAGTCTCTGAGATCTATGAATATCCCCAGATCTGCATCCTTTGCGGGGGCGGAAGGGGGTGTGGCGAAATTTTGAAACAAACTCGTCTCGGTCTGATATATTAGGAGTGTGGATACCAAATTTGGTTGCTCTAGCTTTTATAGTCTCTGAGATCTAGGCGCTAATGTTTTACTCTAAGCAAAGCCGCCTATGCTACCTGTGTGTTAGAGAGAGACAGGGCGAGAAAAAATGAAATTGTTTTCTTGATGCTGGCTATAATAGTAATACGATCCAATTCAGATTCTGCAGTCTAAAAGATATGGTAATTCTCTACGATTCTGCGTTTTTTGTTTTCTCGTATCTTTAAAATTGTGGATGCCACAGATTTTCGCCTTTTGTGGGGGCGGAAGTGGGCGGGGCAAAGTTTTGAAATATTTTTGTAGCAGTGACATATCACAGAAGTCTGGATCCAAAACATCGTTGCTCTAGCTCTTATAGTCTTTGAGCATTAGGCGCTGAAGGGGACGGACAGACGGACAGACGGACAGACGGACAGACGGACGGACGGACAGACGGACAGACAGACATGGCTCAATCGACTCGGCTATTGATGCTGATCAAGAATATATATACTTTATGGGGTCGGAAACGATTCCTTCTGGACGTTACACACATCCACTTTTACCACAAATCTAATATACCCCAATACTCATTTTGAGTATCGGGTATAACAACCAACCCGTTCAAAAGAACAGGGGAAATTAGGCAGGTAGACGAAAAGCACTTTGAAGAGAAAAATAGAGGGAGAAAAATCACCCACTATAAAACGAAATTCAAAAGAAAGAAAAAATCTAATAAAAGTAAATACGATAATTGCAGAGTACCCGAAGAGAGTACTGGGAATCCGGAGCTACAACATGATTAAGATTATAATCTTACTAATGTTCACCGTCCTACAGTCTACCGGACAGAATATAGAGATAGCTCCCATCAACTCAAGGAATGGATATCTCATATTCAAAACAAATACCATTAACATACCCATTAATTATGAATACCATTATCTAACAATTAATTTAACAAGAACAGGTGAAACATATCAGAGTTTACTAGGTTAGGTTAGGTTAAGGCGGTAGCCGGGAGGGGGGGATAAGAGCCTCCCGCCCCCAAGCTCACTTGGACCTATAAAAGGTCCGTTGTGTTGCCGCATGGGCATGTGCCCCTTCGCGTTGCCCGGACCGTGTGAGCATACTACTGCAGGTTAAAGGCAGTCCCATCCGGTGGCTTGGATGTATTTGGAGAAGGTCCCTGGTTTGATTTCGGACAGGTCCGAAATGTCCGTGAGGAAAGCGGCCCCGAGAATACGAAGACGACGATTTCCAAGGGCTGGGCAGTGGCAGAAGAAGTGGGGGACCGATTCCTCCTCCTCCTCGTCGCGACAACTTCTGCAGAAGTCGTTATGAGGGATTGACAGTCTAGAGGCATGAGTGCCGATCTGCCAGTGTCCCGTAATGGCTCGAGTAACTGCAGAGCACTGTGCTCTGCTGAGTCTATACAGTTCTGCTGAGCGCTTCTTCGATCGATATGGCCATATCAATCTTGAGACTTTACAGGAAACGGTTTGCTGCCATCTCCTATTGGCATTTTGCTCGAACAATTCGTGCGTTAGGAGCCTGCACGTAGCCAAGGGCATCGCTACTTGCTCCCTCTCCGATAGGAGAGGAATCGTAGTACCCTGCCTTGCTAGCTCGTCGGCGGCGTCTTTCCCCTCGATGTCCCTGTGGCCGGGGACCCATATAAGGAAGAGATCTAACTGCTCTGCGATCTCGTGCAGAGACCTGCGGCAGTCATTTACAGTCGCTGAGTTCGACGATATTGAGCCTAGAGCTTTGATAGCTGCTTGGCTGTCCGAGAAGACGCACACTAAGTGCGTATTTAGAAGTAGTTTGGAGACGATCGAAATGGCCTCCTTGATGGCTTCAACCTCCGCTTGGAACACACTACAGTGATCCGGGAGCCTGAAGCAATGACTGATGTTCAGCTCGCTGCAGTAGACTCCGCCTCCCACGCGGCCGTCTAGCTTTGAGCCATTAGTGTAGAAGTGGACCGCATTTGCAGGTCCTGGTTCGCCCATCTCCCAGTCCTCCCTAGATGGGATTGATACATGGAAGGGCGTCGAGAGGTGATCACTAGGGATACAGTAATCTGTCCTCTCTGGTAATTGCGGGAGTCTCATCAGGATTCCCGAGTGCCCAACCGCGGATGCTTTCCACAGTCTGGCTTCTCTCATTCTGAGGGCGGAAAGTGTTGCCACCTTCTTTCCCATGAGATCCACAGGAATTTTTAATTCAATTTCAATCGAGCTTTCTATCGAGGATTAGGCCAAGATACTTGGCGTTGTTGCTGAAGACTAGCGTTTCCCCACATAGTCTTGGGGGAATCAGTATCGGAACTTTGTACTTCCTAGTGAAAAGCACCAGTTCCGTTTTAGACGGGTTGACGCCTAACCCGCATTTGTCTGCCCATTTCGACATTTTCGTGAGAGTACTTGTCATGCACTCACACAACGTCTGCGGAAATTTTCCGGAGAATGCTATGGCAACATCGTCCGCGTACGCCACCACACGGCAGCCACCCCCCTCTATCTCCCGCAGCAGTGTGTTCACTGCCACGTTCCATAGGAGGGGCGAGAGGACTCCGCCCTGCGGTGTGTCTCTGCTGACAAATCTGGTACACGTTGACGTCCCCAGTGATGCCTCAACCGTCCTGCATTGTAGCATCTGATCGATCAGGCTCACCGTCCTGGAATCAACGCCCAGATCCGTCAGTGCGCCCGTTGTTAAAGGCGCCTTCTATGTCGAGGAAGGCTACTAGGGTGTACTCCTTAAAGTTAAGGGACGCTTTGATGATCGATGTGATCGAGTGTAGGGCCGTTTCGGTGGATCTTCCCTTCCGATAGGCATGCTGGGAGTCTGAGATCAGACTGGACGCCGTTAGATGCAGCCCCAGGAGCCGCTCCATCGCCTTTAGAAGAAAAGACGATAGACTTATGGGTCTGAAATCTTTTGGGGCAGTGTGCGAGGGCTTGCCTGCCTTGGGTATGAATACGACTTTGGTCTGAAGCCAGGTGTCAGGAATGCACCCGTGGGAGAAGATTCCCTCGTAAATTATTTTGAGCCAGTTAATGGCTTTATGTCCCGCGTGAATCAGTTGGGCAGGGAAAATGCCGTCTGGCCCCACGGACTTGTAGGGTTTAAAGCTTCTGATCGCCCAGGAAATGTAGGTTGACAGACTGGCCTTGTATTCGGCCCAGTTTTGCTCAACGTTTTCAGCCTTAGCTTTATTGAAGAGTCTCCGGGAGGCTTTCCGGAGTTCACCCAGTTTCGGATTCCACCATTCAGGTTTCTTCCGGCCTCTGTTCTTGCCAGAGGAGCATGCTTTGTCGAGCGACTTATTGCAGGCGTCGGTAAAGATCTTAAGAAGACGAGTCGTGGCCTCCGTGGAGAACTCCTCCTCAGATGGGGGCTCAGGGAGAACACGACAGAGGTAATCAGAGTACCGAGTCCAGTTTGTCCGCCTGATGTTCCGGAATCGGACTGGCTTCGGTACTGAGAAGGAGAAGACAGTTTCCACGTACCTGTGGTCCGAGAAGGAGTGCTCTTCCAGGACCCTCCAGGATACAATGTTACGCTGTATCTCATGAGAGGCAAGCGTGAGGTCCAGGACCTCCTTGCAGTTTTTAAAGATAAAGGTGGGATCACTACCCCGGTTTAATAAGACCATCTGAGTGGTCAGTAAGTAACTGAAAAGGTACTCACCCCTTTCGTTTGTGTCAGTGCTTCCCCACTGACAGTGATGTGCATTGGCATCGCACCCCACAATTAGGCCGATGTCCTTGGCCGAGCAGTGTGCGATTAGAGCCCGGAGAGGCGCGTGTGGAGGGGGGTCTGGTTGATCATGCCCCATGTATGCGGAGCAGATCCTCAGTGAACGCTCCTGGCCTTCGAGGCTCACTGCGGTGTGGTCTTCATTGCTGAAATTTGGGAGCAAAAATAAGTGCAACTCTCTTTTTGCAAGAATGCAGGTACGACTTTTACCTGCGGTTTCAGCTATGTATAGCTTGTAGTCAGAATTCCTCAGACCGGAGAGACTGTTTCCGAGGATCCAGGGCTCCTGAATGAGGTCTATGTCGGCTCCACCCTTGGCCAGGCGGAGCAGTAGAGCAGCGCATGCTTCCTTACAATGGTGGAGGTTTATCTGCAGGATCGTCAGTGACATTCCTGAGTCTCACCTCCACCATTGTTGCTTCTAGATCGCTGTCGGGGGAATCTGGCTCCTCCCCGACAACGATATGGCTGAGACCTCTGGCTAGGTCGCACTCGTCGAACGCGTCCGACATCATGGATGCCGCATCCGACGGCGGGTTGTCTTCCTCGCACGAGGTCCCCTCTTTCGGGATCTCCGGCAGCTCCGGGTCTGGCTCGACCTCCGCTTGCCTGCCCTTGCGATCGGACTTGTAAGTGGATATGGTGACCTTCTTGTAGCCATAATCCACTACACCGTCCGACTTTGCGAGGAGATCAATGGATTCCTCATTTAGGACGAGGATAATCTGGCGCCTCTGCCCTTGGATATCCTCCACCTTTGCCACCTTCCAATCGTCTGTAGGAAGGTGGGGGTTGCAGACCTGCAGTAACCTGAGGCCGCAGAGCGAGCGTCTTGGCAGGCGATGGCTTTCACCTTGCCTTGATGCCACCCTGCGTCCTCACACTTTGACGGTGGTCCGCCGTTCTCCTCCAGTTCCAGTAGGAACCGGTCCTGGAGCTCGTTCTCCACCAGGTGCCACTTATCGCGAGGGACATGGCCGTCCTCGGCGCCCCTGTCCAGGACACCGATCAGGGTCTTGCCCCTCGCCACCTCAGCGAACGACCGGTTCGTATGGTGGGTCTTCACGCGCTTGGCTTGCTGGGCTTGGCCTGGCTGATTTGCGGGGTCCTCCGCTGAGCGTTGCCGCTTGTTGGGGGCCTTGGCTGCGCCCTTTCCGGCTTTGGCTGGTTGGAACAGTGGAAGGATTGAGGAGGCCCACAGCCTCTGCTCCTTTCCTTCGGCTGACGCCTTGAAGTTCGGGTCTTCGTTGGACAGGATGAAAGCCGCTCGTCTCCTGTCCTGGTACGACGGCTTTCCTCCCCGTGGTGCAGAGACTTTGCCCGCCGGGGTTCCCATGGGTTCTTCGGTCCCGGTGCGCTTACCAGCCGCGATTACGCTCTGCTTGGCAGCCACCCCGGTATCCGCTTCGCCCTTGGAGCCACCCGACTTGGAAGGACCCGATTGGCTTTTCGGGCCCCCCCTCGTCTTCTTTGGACCCGGTTTCCCAGGCGCTGGTGCAGAGGGATTGGCTTGTCCCTCTGGTACTTTAAGAGGAGTACCGAGCTCCTTTGCGGTTTTGTTGGTTTTTATATTTTTAGTATTTGGCATAGTAGTTCCCACGAGTAGGCGGGAAGGGGATGGTCACCCGAGGCATAGCCCGCTTGCCCCGGGAAGCCTGATTTAAACTGGAGGTCGGCAGGTATCCAGAGTCCGCATATTAGCTACCGGGCACCCCCCCCGGCCATGCATCCCTCGGCATATTGCTCGTGTTACTCTTTGCGATCATCTTCCCGCTAGGGACGTTGGTCTTTCTGCTAACGCTGCCGCTACCATGGAAATTAGTGCTGCTAACGAAATTCCAATGACCAGTGAGCAAAACAGTGTGTCTTTTTATACCCGATACTCAAAATGAGTATTGGGGTATATTAGATTTGTGGTAAAAGTGTATGTGTGTAACGTCCAGAAGGAATCGTTTCCGACCCCATAAAGTATATATATTCTTGATCAGCATCAATAGCCGAGTCGATTGAGACATGTCTGTCTGTCCGTCCGTCCGTCTGTCCGTCTGTCCGTCCGTCCGTCTGTCCGTCTGTCCGTCCCCTTCAGGATACAATGTTACGCTGTATCTCATGAGAGGCAAGCGTGAGGTCCAGGACCTCCTTGCAGTTTTTAAAGATAAAGGTGGGATCACTACCCTGGTTTAATAAGACCATCTGAGTGGTCAGTAAGTAACTGAAAAGGTACTCACCCCTTTCGTTTGTGTCAGTGCTTCCCCACTGACAGTGATGTGCATTGGCATCGCACCCCACAATTAGGCCGATGTCCTTGGCCGAGCAGTGTGCGATTAGAGCCCGGAGAGGCGCGTGTGGAGGGGGGTCTGGTTGATCATGCCCCATGTATGCGGAGCAGATCCTCAGTGAGCGCTCCTGGCCTTCGAGGCTCACTGCGGTGTGGTCTTCATTGCTGAAATTTGGGAGCAAAAATAAGTGCAACTCTCTTTTTGCAAGAATGCAGGTACGACTTTTACCTGCGGTTTCAGCTATGTATAGCTTGTAGTCAGAATTCCTCAGACCGGAGAGACTGTTTCCGAGGATCCAGGGCTCCTGAATGAGGTCTATGTCGGCTCCACCCTTGGCCAGGCGGAGCAGTAGAGCAGCGCATGCTTCCTTACAATGGTGGAGGTTTATCTGCAGGATCGTCAGTGACATTCCTGAGTCTCACCTCCACCATTGTTGCTTCTAGATCGCTGTCGGGGGAATCTGGCTCCTCCCCGACAACGATATGGCTGAGACCTCTGGCTAGGTCGCACTCGTCGAACGCGTCCGACATCATGGATGCCGCATCCGACGGCGGGTTGTCTTCCTCGCACGAGGTCCCCTCTTTCGGGATCTCCGGCAGCTCCGGGTCTGGCTCGACCTCCGCTTGCCTGCCCTTGCGATCGGACTTGTAAGTGGATATGGTGACCTTCTTGTAGCCATAATCCACTACACCGTCCGACTTTGCGAGGAGATCAATGGATTCCTCATTTAGGACGAGGATAATCTGGCGCCTCTGCCCTTGGATATCCTCCACCTTTGCCACCTTCCAATCGTCTGTAGGAAGGTGGGGGTTGCAGACCTGCAGTAACCTGAGGCCGCAGAGCGAGCGTCTTGGCAGGCGATGGCTTTCACCTTGCCTTGATGCCACCCTGCGTCCTCACACTTTGGCGGTGGTCCGCCGTTCTCCTCCAGTTCCAGTAGGAACCGGTCCTGGAGCTCGTTCTCCACCAGGTGCCACTTATCGCGAGGGACATGGCCGTCCTCGGCGCCCCTGTCCAGGACACCGATCAGGGTCTTGCCCCTCGCCACCTCAGCGAACGACCGGTTCGTATGGTGGGTCTTCACGCGCTTGGCTTGCTGGGCTTGGCCTGGCTGATTTGCGGGGTCCTCCGCTGAGCGTTGCCGCTTGTTGGGGGCCTTGGCTGCGCCCTTTCCGGCTTTGGCTGGTTGGAACAGTGGAAGTATTGAGGAGGCCCACAGCCTCTGCTCCTTTCCTTCGGCTGACGCCTTGAAGTTCGGGTCTTCGTTGGACAGGATGAAAGCCGCTCGTCTCCTGTCCTGGTACGACGGCTTTCCTCCCCGTGGTGCAGAGACTTTGCCCGCCGGGGTTCCCATGGGTTCTTCGGTCCCGGTGCGCTTACCAGCCGCGATTACGCTCTGCTTGGCAGCCACCCCGGTATCCGCTTCGCCCTTGGAGCCACCCGACTTGGAAGGACCCGATTGGCTTTTCGGGCCCCCCCTCGTCTTCTTTGGACCCGGTTTCCCAGGCGCTGGTGCAGAGGGATTGGCTTGTCCCTCTGGTACTTTAAGAGGAGTACCGAGCTCCTTTGCGGTTTTGTTGGTTTTTATATTTTTAGTATTTGGCATAGTAGTTCCCACGAGTAGGCGGGAAGGGGATGGTCACCCGAGGCATAGCCCGCTTGCCCCGGGAAGCCTGATTTAAACTGGAGGTCGGCAGGTATCCAGAGTCCGCATATTAGCTACCGGGCACCCCCCCCGGCCATGCATCCCTCGGCATATAACAGTGTCACCTTGGATTGGGCTAATTTCACTGAGAGTTTTCTTCTCTCCGCCCGACTACAATTAGCCAGCATCCTAGCAGAGACATGACCGTGCTAGGACCTGTTTCCAGCCGCCCTCACGGGGAGAGTATAGTCGCACTTCCACCGGTGTGCACAGTTACGGCGGGTGACGGTTCGCTCGCAACCCTCTGTGTCCTAGGGGGGGTGTGAGACGCAGACCGCACCGGGTATTACTGCGCCTCAGTTCCGAGTTCACAGTTGTGCGAGCCGACCCGTCATCCGTTTGTCCCCCTGTAGCACCCGATGGCTGACGGCCGAGTTTACTAGGACAGGCAACTTAATTTAATAACGAAATCCAAGTTCAATATTTAGTCGAGAAATTGCATCGTGAATTCAACGGCATAAAAATAGCCAAAAGAAACAAAAGAGGCCTTAAAAATGAAGTAGGCACAATATATAAATATCTATTTGGAACGTTAGATCAAGATGATAAAGTCGAATTAGAAGGAAAAATAGACAATCTGGCTACAGTTTTCAAGCTAACGAATTAAACTTAGTAATTCAAGCAGTAAATTCTGGCATAGAAGTTGTCAATAAATTAAACAAGGATAATGACAGAAATAAGCAACTAGAAATATTAATATTTAACCTTCAACATTTTACTGAGTACATAGAGGATATTGAATTAGGCATGCAGCTAACAAGATTAGGGATCTTTAATCGAAAATTATTGAGGCAGGATTACCTGAAACACATCGATTCAGAGAAATTATTAAATATCAAAACATCTACCTGGTTGAAATCAGACACTAACGAAATACTAATAATTTCCAACATCCCACGAGAGATCAGAAATATTCCTATACTTAAAATTGTCCCATATCCAGATGAAGATAATAACATAACGAATGTATTTCAGGAATAGTCAAACAAGTAGAAACAAAATGTCCACACACCGAAGCACACCAAAACTTTCAAATAAATTTCATAGAACCCAATATATTGTTAACTTGGAAATTACCAAAAACCATATTAAACATAGATTGCCTAAACCAAGAAATAAAAGTAGAAGGTAACGCTGTCGGGTCAAGCAGCTTAAATATTTTATATTATTGCCAGTGGTGCGGCCCAAAAGAAATGCATTTTGGTGTTGTCGTTTCCAATGCCCCAATGCCCAATCATTTGGTACCGCATATGCGCATGCAGCGGAATTCTTTCGTCTCCTTATGTCGCAATCTCTCGTACTCGGCTTAACAGCGTCCCCGAGCAGCTCTAACGCTCTCGGGCTATCATACGCTCTCGCTCGCGTCTAAGCTTGCTGCATAGGGCCCGGCAATTTGGCCCGTCAGCCTTTGCATGGGCAGTCTTGAGCTAATCGTCGCAGCTATTAGATTAACATCCTCGCATCAATCGTTCGCCCAATCATCCCCATATGTAACTACGCGATAAGTTGGTTTACATATGCAAATAAATTGTGAATTATAAACAGCCTCTCTACTTTCATTAACTTCAAATTGCAACAGTTATTAAAAACGCCTAATAGCTTAACATTTGGTGACCCCGACGTGATTGTGCAATAAATAATCCATCAGTGCAATCACAAACTAATATAGCATTCAAAGATCGAAACTAATTGTCATCTCAACCAGTGTCATCGACCACATAAGTTATCCACACATATATACACCGGCCTCCCCTGCATATTCGGTAGTGCACTTACATAGCTGTTGGCTTGCGCTTCTCTTTTCGGTCATCTTCCCGCAAGAAACGTTTCTCACACCGCGGTGTGCACCGGTCGCCTTTGTATATACTGTTCGTACATAGCTGTTCGCTTGATGGGCTCGGTTCTTGTCGTCTATTGCTCGTGTTACTCTTTGCGATCATCTTCCCGCTAGGGACGTTGGTCTTTCTGCTAACGCTGCCGCTACCATGGAAATTAGTGCTGCTAACGAAATTCCAATGACCAGTGAGCAAAACAGTGTGTCTTTTTATACCCGATACTCAAAATGAGTATTGGGGTATATTAGATTTGTGGTAAAAGTGTATGTGTGTAACGTCCAGAAGGAATCGTTTCCGACCCCATAAAGTATATATATTCTTGATCAGCATCAATAGCCAAGTCGATTGAGCCATGTCTGTCTGTCCGTCCGTCCGTCTGTCCGTCTGTCCGTCCGTCCGTCTGTCCGTCTGTCCTTCCCCTTCAGCGCCTAATGCTCAAAGACTATAAGAGCTAGAGCAACGATGTTTTGGATCCAGACTTCTGTGATATGTCACTGCTCCAAAAATATTTCAAAACTTTGCCCCGCCCACTTCCGCCCCTACAAAGGGCGAAAATCTGTGGCATCCACAATTTTAAAGATACAAGAAAACCAAAAACGCAGAATCGTAGAGAATGACCATATCTTTTAGACTGCAGAATCTGAATTGGATCGTATTATTATTATAGCCAGCATCACGAAAACAATTTAATTTTTTCTCGCCCTGTCTCTCTCTAACACACACGTAGCATAGGCGGCTTTGCTTAGAGTAAAACATTAGCGCCTAGATCTCAGAGACTATAAAAGCTAGAGCAACTAAATTTGGTATCCACACTCCTAATATATCGGACCGAGACGAGTTTGTTTCAAAATTTCGCCCCACCCCCTTCCGCCCACACAAAGGACGAAAATCTGTTGCATCCACAATATTGCAAATTCGAGTAAACTAAAAACGCAGAATCATAGAGAATGACCATATCTATCCGGTTGCCGAATCTGGATCAGATCGGATCATTTTTGTAGCCAAAAGCAAGAAATCAATTTTTAGTGGCTACGCAGCGCCCGACGTCACGCTCAGACTGATTTTCTGTCTCTCTCGCACGCACTCTTTGTCGTGTCGTTTAATATTAGCGGCGTCTGCCGGAGGAGAGCCATACTGACTTAGTATCGGGTATAACTGTAGAGTTGCGGTGTCCGCAGCAACTCACAACGTTCCCCCTCGTTTGTATTATCTTCTTGCGCGCTATGGACCGTTGCACAATCACTATTAATGGTTTCCCCGAGTAGGTTTTCGTTAATCTTTACTCTTGATAGAGCATCGGCTACATGGTTCTCCTTTCCTGGTAAATATTTTATTTTGAAGTCAAATTCATTTAATTTGATCTTCCATCGTTGTAGCTTCATATTTGGTTCCTTGATGTTATTCAACCAAATCAAGGGTTTATGATCACTTAATATCTTAAACGTTCTAACAAGCAGGTAAGATCTGAAATACTTAGTTGCCAAAACTATAGCTAGTAATTCCTTTTCTATTGCTGAATAATTGATTTCATGTTCGTTTAAGGTTCTACTTGCATAGCAAATTGGTTTGTGGTCTTGCGACAACACTGCTCCTAATGCAATGTTACTTGCATCGGTTGTTACCGTAAACATTTTGTTGAAATCTGGGAATGCGAGGATGGGGTCTGAGGTGATAAGTACTTTCAACTTTTCGAAGGCCTCGACGTATTTTTCCTCGGTTGGGTCTATGACTGCTCGTTTCTTTAATTTGAGTGTCATTGGTTTTGCTATATTAGCGAAATTGGGAATGAATTTCCTATAAAATCCACATAAACCTATTAATAATTTTATTTTTGTGGTTGTATTGGGTATTGGGAAGTTTATTATGGCGGATATTTTCTTTGGATTAGGAACTATGCCGTTAGTTGTTACTACATGGCCTAGGAATTCCGTTTCTTTCTTCAGGAATTCACACTTATCCATTTGAAGTTTTAGGTTTGCATCTCTCAACTTTCCAAAGACCCTTTTAAGAGACAACAAATGTTCTTCCAATGATGTGGAATAAATAATGATGTCGTCTAGATACACAAGGCAATCTTTGAAAATTAAATCTTCTAACGGATTGTTCATGCATCTTTGAAATGTGGCGGGGGCAGTGGTTAGCCCAAAAGGCATATGAGTGAATTCGTAATGACCATGCTTCGTGGAGAAAGCTGTTTTTGGGATTGAGCTATGTTCCATGGGAATTTGATGGAATCCCTTAGCTAAATCGATTGTTGAAAAATATTGGCACCTACCTAGTTTATCTAGGATTTCGTCCATTCTGGGTGTAGGAAATTTGTCCTTGATTGTCACCTCGTTTAGACTTCTATAATCTACTACCATACGATATTTCTGCTTTCCTGAAGCATCTATCTTCTTTGGTATCATAGCAATGGGTGCACAATAGGGAGAATTCGACTTACGAATGATTCCCTGTCTAATCATATCTTTTATTTGTTGGGTCACTTCCTGATCGTGTATTTGAGCATATTTATATGGTCGACGATGTACAGAATCTTCGTGATGGGTTTTAATTTCGTGCTTTATAGTACTAGTGAAGGTCAAAATGTCACCTTCTTTATACTGCACGTCCTTAAATTCATAGAGAACTTTCTTTAGTTTCTCCTTTTCTTCGTCATTTAAATGTTCCAACCTTAGCTGGTTACATTCCCTTAATTCATTCTCTAATGCGGAAGCGAAGTATTGCTCTCCTTCAGGAGATGGGTCAAGGCACTTAGGTGTAGTTATATCTTCCTTTGAATTGCCGTCGGCAATTACTTCTCCACCGTTACCGTTTCATTTCAGTAATCGGTGACGGCTTTGCTGGCCATCAAATATTCTCTGCCTAAGAGTATGTCATAATTTTCAGAAAAATTATGAATATATAATTTTTGTTTTGTCGGACAGTTTTTGGTTGCATTACGTGTAATGCTCTGAGTCAGACGGACGGGTCCATTGATGGTATGGACGGTGAGGTTGTCGCTATCGACTTTGGAATCTGTATAGTTTTCTTTTTTTATATTTATTGACCGTCCCGAGTCCGCGATACCTCTTAATTATACCCGATACTCAAAATGAGTATTGGGGTATATTAGATTTGTGGTAAAAGTGTATTCCGACCCCATAAAGTATATATATTCTTGATCAGCATCAATAGCCGAGTCGATTGAGCCATGTCTGTCTGTCCGTCTGTCCGTCCGTCCGTCTGTCCGTCTGTCCGTCTGTCCGTCCGTCCGTCTGTCCGTCTGTCCGTCCCCTTCAGCGCCTAATGCTCAAAGACTATAAGAGCTAGAGCAACGATGTTTTGGATCCAGACTTCTGTGATATGTCACTGCTCCAAAAATATTTCAAAACTTTGCCCCGCCCACTTCCGCCCCTACAAAGGGCGAAAATCTGTGGCATCCACAATTTTAAAGATACAAGAAAACCAAAAACGCAGAATCGTAGAGAATGACCATATCTTTTAGACTGCGGAATCTGAATTGGATCGTATTATTATTATAGCCAGCATCACGAAAACAATTTAATTTTTTCTCGCCCTGTCTCTCTCTAACACACACGTAGCATAGGCGGCTTTGCTTAGAGTAAAACATTAGCGCCTAGATCTCAGAGACTATAAAAGCTAGAGCAACCAAATTTGGTATCCACACTCCTAATATATCGGACCGAGACGAGTTTGTTTCAAAATTTCGCCACACCCCCTTCCGCCCCCGCAAAGGATGCAGATCTGGGGATATTCATAGATCTCAGAGACTATTAAGGCTAGAGTAACCAAATTTGGTATCCGCACTCCTGTTAGATCTCACTATAAAACGTATATCTCAAAATTTCGCCCCACCCCCTTCCGCCCACACAAAGGACGAAAATCTGTTGCATCCACAATATTGCAAATTCGAGTAAACTAAAAACGCAGAATCATAGAGAATGACCATATCTATCCGGTTGCCGAATCTGGATCAGATCGGATCATTTTTGTAGCCAAAAGCAAGAAATCAATTTTTAGTGGCTACGCAGCGCCCGACGTCACGCTCAGACTGATTTTCTGTCTCTCTCGCACGCACTCTTTGTCGTGTCGTTTAATATTAGCGGCGTCTGCCGGAGGAGAGCCATACTGACTTAGTATCGGGTATAACTGTAGAGTTGCGGTGTCCGCAGCAACTCACAACGTTCCCCCTCGTTTGTATTATCTTCTTGCGCGCTATGGACCGTTGCACAATCACTATTAATGGTTTCCCCGAGTAGGTTTTCGTTAATCTTTACTCTTGATAGAGCATCGGCTACATGGTTCTCCTTTCCTGGTAAATATTTTATTTTGAAGTCAAATTCATTTAATTTGATCTTCCATCGTTGTAGCTTCATATTTGGTTCCTTGATGTTATTCAACCAAATCAAGGGTTTATGATCACTTAATATCTTAAACGTTCTAACAAGCAGGTAAGATCTGAAATACTTAGTTGCCAAAACTATAGCTAGTAATTCCTTTTCTATTGCTGAATAATTGATTTCATGTTCGTTTAAGGTTCTACTTGCATAGCAAATTGGTTTGTGGTCTTGCGACAACACTGCTCCTAATGCAATGTTACTTGCATCGGTTGTTACCGTAAACATTTTGTTGAAATCTGGGAATGCGAGGATGGGGTCTGAGGTGATAAGTACTTTCAACTTTTCGAAGGCCTCGACGTATTTTTCCTCGGTTGGGTCTATGACTGCTCGTTTCTTTAATTTGAGTGTCATTGGTTTTGCTATATTAGCGAAATTGGGAATGAATTTCCTATAAAATCCACATAAACCTATTAATAATTTTATTTTTGTGGTTGTATTGGGTATTGGGAAGTTTATTATGGCGGATATTTTCTTTGGATTAGGAACTATGCCGTTAGTTGTTACTACATGGCCTAGGAATTCCGTTTCTTTCTTCAGGAATTCACACTTATCCATTTGAAGTTTTAGGTTTGCATCTCTCAACTTTCCAAAGACCCTTTTAAGAGACAACAAATGTTCTTCCAATGATGTGGAATAAATAATGATGTCGTCTAGATACACAAGGCAATCTTTGAAAATTAAATCTTCTAACGGATTGTTCATGCATCTTTGAAATGTGGCGGGGGCAGTGGTTAGCCCAAAAGGCATATGAGTGAATTCGTAATGACCATGCTTCGTGGAGAAAGCTGTTTTTGGGATTGAGCTATGTTCCATGGGAATTTGATGGAATCCCTTAGCTAAATCGATTGTTGAAAAATATTGGCACCTACCTAGTTTATCTAGGATTTCGTCCATTCTGGGTGTAGGAAATTTGTCCTTGATTGTCACCTCGTTTAGACTTCTATAATCTACTACCATACGATATTTCTGCTTTCCTGAAGCATCTTTCTTCTTTGGTATCATAGCAATGGGTGCACAATAGGGAGAATTCGACTTACGAATGATTCCCTGTCTAATCATATCTTTTATTTGTTGGGTCACTTCCTGATCGTGTATTTGAGCATATTTATATGGTCGACGATGTACAGAATCTTCGTGATGGGTTTTAATTTCGTGCTTTATAGTACTAGTGAAGGTCAAAATGTCACCTTCTTTATACTGCACGTTCTTAAATTCATAGAGAACTTTCTTTAGTTTCTCCTTTTCTTCGTCATTTAAATGTTCCAACCTTAGCTGGTTACATTCCCTTAATTCATTCTCTAATGCGGAAGCGAAGTATTGCTCTCCTTCAGGAGATGGGTCAAGGCACTTAGGTGTAGTTATATCTTCCTTTGAATTGCCGTCGGCAATTACTTCTCCACCGTTACCGTTTCATTTCAGTAATCGGTGACGGCTTTGCTGGCCATCAAATATTCTCTGCCTAAGAGTATGTCATAATTTTCAGAAAAATTATGAATATATAATTTTTGTTTTGTCGGACAGTTTTTGGTTGCATTACGTGTAATGCTCTGAGTCAGACGGACGGGTCCATTGATGGTATGGACGGTGAGGTTGTCGCTATCGACTTTGGAATCTGTATAGTTTTCTTTTTTTATATTTATTGACCGTCCCGAGTCCGCGATACCTCTTAATTATACCCGATACTCAAAATGAGTATTGGGGTATATTAGATTTGTGGTAAAAGTGTATTCCGACCCCATAAAGTATATATATTCTTGATCAGCATCAATAGCCGAGTCGATTGAGCCATGTCTGTCTGTCCGTCTGTCCGTCCGTCCGTCTGTCCGTCTGTCCGTCCGTCCGTCTGTCCGTCTGTCCGTCCCCTTCAGCGCCTAATGCTCAAAGACTATAAGAGCTAGAGCAACGATGTTTTGGATCCAGACTTCTGTGATATGTCACTGCTCCAAAAATATTTCAAAACTTTGCCCCGCCCACTTCCGCCCCTACAAAGGGCGAAAATCTGTGGCATCCACAATTTTAAAGATACAAGAAAACCAAAAACGCAGAATCGTAGAGAATGACCATATCTTTTAGACTGCAGAATCTGAATTGGATCGTATTATTATTATAGCCAGCATCACGAAAACAATTTAATTGTTTCTCGCCCTGTCTCTCTCTAACACACACGTAGCATAGGCGGCTTTGCTTAGAGTAAAACATTAGCGCCTAGATCTCAGAGACTATAAAAGCTAGAGCAACCAAATTTGGTATCCACACTCCTAATATATCGGACCGAGACGAGTTTGTTTCAAAATTTCGCCACACCCCCTTCCGCCCCCGCAAAGGATGCAGATCTGGGGATATTCATAGATCTCAGAGACTATTAAGGCTAGAGTAACCAAATTTGGTATCCGCACTCCTGTTAGATCTCACTATAAAACGTATATCTCACACAAAGGACGAAAATCTGTTGCATCCACAATATTGCAAATTCGAGTAAACTAAAAACGCAGAATCATAGAGAATGACCATATCTATCCGGTTGCCGAATCTGGATCAGATCGGATCATTTTTGTAGCCAAAAGCAAGAAATCAATTTTTAGTGGCTACGCAGCGCCCGACGTCACGCTCAGACTGATTTTCTGTCTCTCTCGCACGCACTCTTTGTCGTGTCGTTTAATATTAGCGGCGTCTGCCGGAGGAGAGCCATACTGACTTAGTATCGGGTATAACTGTAGAGTTGCGGTGTCCGCAGCAACTCACAACGTTCCCCCTCGTTTGTATTATCTTCTTGCGCGCTATGGACCGTTGCACAATCACTATTAATGGTTTCCCCGAGTAGGTTTTCGTTAATCTTTACTCTTGATAGAGCATCGGCTACATGGTTCTCCTTTCCTGGTAAATATTTTATTTTGAAGTCAAATTCATTTAATTTGATCTTCCATCGTTGTAGCTTCATATTTGGTTCCTTGATGTTATTCAACCAAATCAAGGGTTTATGATCACTTAATATCTTAAACGTTCTAACAAGCAGGTAAGATCTGAAATACTTAGTTGCCAAAACTATAGCTAGTAATTCCTTTTCTATTGCTGAATAATTGATTACATGTTCGTTTAAGGTTCTACTTGCATAGCAAATTGGTTTGTGGTCTTGCGACAACACTGCTCCTAATGCAATGTTACTTGCATCGGTTGTTACCGTAAACATTTTGTTGAAATCTGGGAATGCGAGGATGGGGTCTGAGGTGATAAGTACTTTCAACTTTTCGAAGGCCTCGACGTATTTTTCCTCGGTTGGGTCTATGACTGCTCGTTTCTTTAATTTGAGTGTCATTGGTTTTGCTATATTAGCGAAATTGGGAATGAATTTCCTATAAAATCCACATAAATCTATTAATAATTTTATTTTTGTGGTTGTATTGGGTATTGGGAAGTTTATTATGGCGGATATTTTCTTTGGATTAGGAACTATGCCGTTAGTTGTTACTACATGGCCTAGGAATTCCGTTTCTTTCTTCAGGAATTCACACTTATCCATTTGAAGTTTTAGGTTTGCATCTCTCAACTTTCCAAAGACCCTTTTAAGAGACAACAAATGTTCTTCCAATGATGTGGAATAAATAATGATGTCGTCTAGATACACAAGGCAATCTTTGAAAATTAAATCTTCTAACGGATTGTTCATGCATCTTTGAAATGTGGCGGGGGCAGTGGTTAGCCCAAAAGGCATATGAGTGAATTCGTAATGACCATGCTTCGTGGAGAAAGCTGTTTTTGGGATTGAGCTATGTTGCATGGGAATTTGATGGAATCCCTTAGCTAAATCGATTGTTGAAAAATATTGGCACCTACCTAGTTTATCTAGGATTTCGTCCATTCTGGGTGTAGGAAATTTGTCCTTGATTGTCACCTCGTTTAGACTTCTATAATCTACTACCATACGATATTTCTGCTTTCCTGAAGCATCTATCTTCTTTGGTATCATAGCAATGGGTGCACAATAGGGAGAATTCGACTTACGAATGATTCCCTGTCTAATCATATCTTTTATTTGTTGGGTCACTTCCTGATCGTGTATTTGAGCATATTTATATGGTCGACGATGTACAGAATCTTCGTGATGGGTTTTAATTTCGTGCTTTATAGTACTAGTGAAGGTCAAAATGTCACCTTCTTTATACTGCACGTCCTTAAATTCATAGAGAACTTTCTTTAGTTTCTCCTTTTCTTCGTCATTTAAATGTTCCAACCTTAGCTGGTTACATTCCCTTAATTCATTCTCTAATGCGGAAGCGAAGTATTGCTCTCCTTCAGGAGATGGGTCAAGGCACTTAGGTGTAGTTATATCTTCCTTTGAATTGCCGTCGGCAATTACTTCTCCACCGTTACCGTTTCATTTCAGTAATCGGTGACGGCTTTGCTGGCCATCAAATATTCTCTGCCTAAGAGTATGTCATAATTTTCAGAAAAATTATGAATATATAATTTTTGTTTTGTCGGACAGTTTTTGGTTGCATTACGTGTAATGCTCTGAGTCAGACGGACGGGTCCATTGATGGTATGGACGGTGAGGTTGTCGCTATCGACTTTGGAATCTGTATAGTTTTCTTTTTTTATATTTATTGACCGTCCCGAGTCCGCGATACCTCTTAATTATACCCGATACTCAAAATGAGTATTGGGGTATATTAGATTTGTGGTAAAAGTGTATGTGTGTAACGTCCAGAAGGAATCGTTTCCGACCCCATAAAGTATATATATTCTTGATCAGCATCAATAGCCGAGTCGATTGAGCCATGTCTGTCTGTCCGTCCGTCCGTCTGTCCGTCTGTCCGTCCCCTTCAGCGCCTAATGCTCAAAGACTATAAGAGCTAGAGCAACGATGTTTTGGATCCAGACTTCTGTGATATGTCACTGCTCCAAAAATATTTCAAAACTTTGCCCCGCCCACTTCCGCCCCTACAAAGGGCGAAAATCTGTGGCATCTACAATTTTAAAGATACAAGAAAACCAAAAACGCAGAATCGTAGAGAATGACCATATCTTTTAGACTGCAGAATCTGAATTGGATCGTATTATTATTATAGCCAGCATCACGAAAACAATTTAATTTTTTCTCGCCCTGTCTCTCTCTAACACACACGTAGCATAGGCGGCTTTGCTTAGAGTAAAACATTAGCGCCTAGATCTCAGAGACTATAAAAGCTAGAGCAACCAAATTTGGTATCCACACTCCTAATATATCGGACCGAGACGAGTTTGTTTCAAAATTTCGCCACACCCCCTTCCGCCCCCGCAAAGGATGCAGATCTGGGGATATTCATAGATCTCAGAGACTATTAAGGCTAGAGTAACCAAATTTGGTATCCGCACTCCTGTTAGATCTCACTGTAAAACGTATATCTCACACAAAGGACGAAAATCTGTTGCATCCACAATATTGCAAATTCGAGTAAACTAAAAACGCAGAATCATAGAGAATGACCATATCTATCCGGTTGCCGAATCTGGATCAGATCGGATCATTTTTGTAGCCAAAAGCAAGAAATCAATTTTTAGTGGCTACGCAGCGCCCGACGTCACGCTCAGACTGATTTTCTGTCTCTCTCGCACGCACTCTTTGTCGTGTCGTTTAATATTAGCGGCGTCTGCCGGAGGAGAGCCATACTGACTTAGTATCGGGTATAACTGTAGAGTTGCGGTGTCCGCAGCAACTCACAACGTTCCCCCTCGTTTGTATTATCTTCTTGCGCGCTATGGACCGTTGCACAATCACTATTAATGGTTTCCCCGAGTAGGTTTTCGTTAATCTTTACTCTTGATAGAGCATCGGCTACATGGTTCTCCTTTCCTGGTAAATATTTTATTTTGAAGTCAAATTCATTTAATTTGATCTTCCATCGTTGTAGCTTCATATTTGGTTCCTTGAGGTTATTCAACCAAATCAAGGGTTTATGATCACTTAATATCTTAAACGTTCTAACAAGCAGGTAAGATCTGAAATACTTAGTTGCCCAAACTATAGCTAGTAATTCCTTTTCTATTGCTGAATAATTGATTTCATGTTCGTTTAAGGTTCTACTTGCATAGCAGATTGGTTTGTGGTCTTGCGACAACACTGCTCCTAATGCAATGTTACTTGCATCGGTTGTTACCGTAAACATTTTGTTGAAATCTGGGAATGCGAGGATGGGGTCTGAGGTGATAAGTACTTTCAACTTTTCGAAGGCCTCGACGTATTTTTCCTCGGTTGGGTCTATGACTGCTCGTTTCTTTAATTTGAGTGTCATTGGTTTTGCTATATTAGCGAAATTGGGAATGAATTTCCTATAAAATCCACATAAACCTATTAATAATTTTATTTTTGTGGTTGTATTGGGTATTGGGAAGTTTATTATGGCGGATATTTTCTTTGGATTAGGAACTATGCCGTTAGTTGTTACTACATGGCCTAGGAATTCCGTTTCTTTCTTCAGGAATTCACACTTATCCATTTGAAGTTTTAGGTTTGCATCTCTCAACTTTCCAAAGACCCTTTTAAGAGACAACAAATGTTCTTCCAATGATGTGGAATAAATAATGATGTCGTCTAGATACACAAGGCAATCTTTGAAAATTAAATCTTCTAACGGATTGTTCATGCATCTTTGAAATGTGGCGGGGGCAGTGGTTAGCCCAAAAGGCATATGAGTGAATTCGTAATGACCATGCTTCGTGGAGAAAGCTGTTTTTGGGATTGAGCTATGTTGCATGGGAATTTGATGGAATCCCTTAGCTAAATCGATTGTTGAAAAATATTGGCACCTACCTAGTTTATCTAGGATTTCGTCCATTCTGGGTGTAGGAAATTTGTCCTTGATTGTCACCTCGTTTAGACTTCTATAATCTACTACCATACGATATTTCTGCTTTCCTGAAGCATCTATCTTCTTTGGTATCATAGCAATGGGTGCACAATAGGGAGAATTCGACTTACGAATGATTCCCTGTCTAATCATATCTTTTATTTGTTGGGTCACTTCCTGATCGTGTATTTGAGCATATTTATATGGTCGACGATGTACAGAATCTTCGTGATGGGTTTTAATTTCGTGCTTTATAGTACTAGTGAAGGTCAAAATGTCACCTTCTTTATACTGCACGTCCTTAAATTCATAGAGAACTTTCTTTAGTTTCTCCTTTTCTTCGTCATTTAAATGTTCCAACCTTAGCTGGTTACATTCCCTTAATTCATTCTCTAATGCGGAAGCGAAGTATTGCTCTCCTTCAGGAGATGGGTCAAGGCACTTAGGTGTAGTTATATCTTCCTTTGAATTGCCGTCGGCAATTACTTCTCCACCGTTACCGTTTCATTTCAGTAATCGGTGACGGCTTTGCTGGCCATCAAATATTCTCTGCCTAAGAGTATGTCATAATTTTCAGAAAAATTATGAATATATAATTTTTGTTTTGTCGGACAGTTTTTGGTTGCATTACGTGTAATGCTCTGAGTCAGACGGACGGGTCCATTGATGGTATGGACGGTGAGGTTGTCGCTATCGACTTTGGAATCTGTATAGTTTTCTTTTTTTATATTTATTGACCGTCCCGAGTCCGCGATACCTCTTAATTATACCCGATACTCAAAATGAGTATTGGGGTATATTAGATTTGTGGTAAAAGTGTATGTGTGTAACGTCCAGAAGGAATCGTTTCCGACCCCATAAAGTATATATATTCTTGATCAGCATCAATAGCCGAGTCGATTGAGCCATGTCTGTCTGTCCGTCCGTCCGTCTGTCCGTCTGTCCGTCCGTCCGTCTGTCCGTCTGTCCGTCCCCTTCAGCGCCTAATGCTCAAAGACTATAAGAGCTAGAGCAACGATGTTTTGGATCCAGACTTCTGTGATATGTCACTGCTCCAAAAATATTTCAAAACTTTGCCCCGCCCACTTCCGCCCCTACAAAGGGCGAAAATCTGTGGCATCCACAATTTTAAAGATACAAGAAAACCAAAAACGCAGAATCGTAGAGAATGACCATATCTTTTAGACTGCAGAATCTGAATTGGATCGTATTATTATTATAGCCAGCATCACGAAAACAATTTAATTTTTTCTCGCCCTGTCTCTCTCTAACACACACGTAGCATAGGCGGCTTTGCTTAGAGTAAAACATTAGCGCCTAGATCTCAGAGACTATAAAAGCTAGAGTAACCAAATTTGGTATCCACACTCCTAATATATCGGACCGAGACGAGTTTGTTTCAAAATTTCGCCACACCCCCTTCCGCCCCCGCAAAGGATGCAGATCTGGGGATATTCATAGATCTCAGAGACTATTAAGGCTAGAGTAACCAAATTTGGTATCCGCACTCCTGTTAGATCTCACTGTAAAACGTATATCTCACACAAAGGACGAAAATCTGTTGCATCCACAATATTGCAAATTCGAGTAAACTAAAAACGCAGAATCATAGAGAATGACCATATCTATCCGGTTGCCGAATCTGGATCAGATCGGATCATTTTTGTAGCCAAAAGCAAGAAATCAATTTTTAGTGGCTACGCAGCGCCCGACGTCACGCTCAGACTGATTTTCTGTCTCTCTCGCACGCACTCTTTGTCGTGTCGTTTAATATTAGCGGCGTCTGCCGGAGGAGAGCCATACTGACTTAGTATCGGGTATAACTGTAGAGTTGCGGTGTCCGCAGCAACTCACAACGTTCCCCCTCGTTTGTATTATCTTCTTGCGCGCTATGGACCGTTGCACAATCACTATTAATGGTTTCCCCGAGTAGGTTTTCGTTAATCTTTACTCTTGATAGAGCATCGGCTACATGGTTCTCCTTTCCTGGTAAATATTTTATTTTGAAGTCAAATTCATTTAATTTGATCTTCCATCGTTGTAGCTTCATATTTGGTTCCTTGAGGTTATTCAACCAAATCAAGGGTTTATGATCACTTAATATCTTAAACGTTCTAACAAGCAGGTAAGATCTGAAATACTTAGTTGCCCAAACTATAGCTAGTAATTCCTTTTCTATTGCTGAATAATTGATTTCATGTTCGTTTAAGGTTCTACTTGCATAGCAGATTGGTTTGTGGTCTTGCGACAACACTGCTCCTAATGCAATGTTACTTGCATCGGTTGTTACCGTAAACATTTTGTTGAAATCTGGGAATGCGAGGATGGGGTCTGAGGTGATAAGTACTTTCAACTTTTCGAAGGCCTCGACGTATTTTTCCTCGGTTGGGTCTATGACTGCTCGTTTCTTTAATTTGAGTGTCTTTGGTTTTGCTATATTAGCGAAATTGGGAATGAATTTCCTATAAAATCCACATAAACCTATTAATAATTTTATTTTTGTGGTTGTATTGGGTATTGGGAAGTTTATTATGGCGGATATTTTCTTTGGATTAGGAACTATGCCGTTAGTTGTTACTACATGGCCTAGGAATTCCGTTTCTTTCTTCAGGAATTCACACTTATCCATTTGAAGTTTTAGGTTTGCATCTCTCAACTTTCCAAAGACCCTTTTAAGAGACAACAAATGTTCTTCCAATGATGTGGAATAAATAATGATGTCGTCTAGATACACAAGGCAATCTTTGAAAATTAAATCTTCTAACGGATTGTTCATGCATCTTTGAAATGTGGCGGGGGCAGTGGTTAGCCCAAAAGGCATATGAGTGAATTCGTAATGACCATGCTTCGTGGAGAAAGCTGTTTTTGGGATTGAGCTATGTTGCATGGGAATTTGATGGAATCCCTTAGCTAAATCGATTGTTGAAAAATATTGGCACCTACCTAGTTTATCTAGGATTTCGTCCATTCTGGGTGTAGGAAATTTGTCCTTGATTGTCACCTCGTTTAGACTTCTATAATCTACTACCATACGATATTTCTGCTTTCCTGAAGCATCTATCTTCTTTGGTATCATAGCAATGGGTGCACAATAGGGAGAATTCGACTTACGAATGATTCCCTGTCTAATCATATCTTTTATTTGTTGGGTCACTTCCTGATCGTGTATTTGAGCATATTTATATGGTCGACGATGTACAGAATCTTCGTGATGGGTTTTAATTTCGTGCTTTATAGTACTAGTGAAGGTCAAAATGTCACCTTCTTTATACTGCACGTCCTTAAATTCATAGAGAACTTTCTTTAGTTTCTCCTTTTCTTCGTCATTTAAATGTTCCAACCTTAGCTGGTTACATTCCCTTAATTCATTCTCTAATGCGGAAGCGAAGTATTGCTCTCCTTCAGGAGATGGGTCAAGGCACTTAGGTGTAGTTATATCTTCCTTTGAATTGCCGTCGGCAATTACTTCTCCACCGTTACCGTTTCATTTCAGTAATCGGTGACGGCTTTGCTGGCCATCAAATATTCTCTGCCTAAGAGTATGTCATAATTTTCAGAAAAATTATGAATATATAATTTTTGTTTTGTCGGACAGTTTTTGGTTGCATTACGTGTAATGCTCTGAGTCAGACGGACGGGTCCATTGATGGTATGGACGGTGAGGTTGTCGCTATCGACTTTGGAATCTGTATAGTTTTCTTTTTTTATATTTATTGACCGTCCCGAGTCCGCGATACCTCTTAATTATACCCGATACTCAAAATGAGTATTGGGGTATATTAGATTTGTGGTAAAAGTGTATGTGTAACGTCCAGAAGGAATCGTTTCCGACCCCATAAAGTATATATATTCTTGATCAGCATCAATAGCCGAGTCGATTGAGCCATGTCTGTCTGTCCGTCCGTCCGTCTGTCCGTCTGTCCGTCCGTCCGTCTGTCCGTCCCCTTCAGCGCCTAATGCTCAAAGACTATAAGAGCTAGAGCAACGATGTTTTGGATCCAGACTTCTGTGATATGTCACTGCTCCAAAAATATTTCAAAACTTTGCCCCGCCCACTTCCGCCCCTACAAAGGGCGAAAATCTGTGGCATCCACAATTTTAAAGATACAAGAAAACCAAAAACGCAGAATCGTAGAGAATGACCATATCTTTTAGACTGCAGAATCTGAATTGGATCGTATTATTATTATAGCCAGCATCACGAAAACAATTTAATTTTTTCTCGCCCTGTCTCTCTCTAACACACACGTAGCATAGGCGGCTTTGCTTAGAGTAAAACATTAGCGCCTAGATCTCAGAGACTATAAAAGCTAGAGCAACCAAATTTGGTATCCACACTCCTAATATATCGGACCGAGACGAGTTTGTTTCAAAATTTCGCCCCACCCCCTTCCGCCCACACAAAGGACGAAAATCTGTTGCATCCACAATATTGCAAATTCGAGTAAACTAAAAACGCAGAATCATAGAGAATGACCATATCTATCCGGTTGCCGAATCTGGATCCGATCGGATCATTTTTGTAGCCAAAAGCAAGAAATCAATTTTTAGTGGCTACGCAGCGCCCGACGTCACGCTCAGACTGATTTTCTGTCTCTCTCGCACGCACTCTTTGTCGTGTCGTTTAATATTAGCGGCGTCTGCCGGAGGAGAGCCATACTGACTTAGTATCGGGTATAACTGTAGAGTTGCGGTGTCCGCAGCAACTCACAACGTTCCCCCTCGTTTGTATTATCTTCTTGCGCGCTATGGACCGTTGCACAATCACTATTAATGGTTTCCCCGAGTAGGTTTTCGTTAATCTTTACTCTTGATAGAGCATCGGCTACATGGTTCTCCTTTCCTGGTAAATATTTTATTTTGAAGTCAAATTCATTTAATTTGATCTTCCATCGTTGTAGCTTCATATTCGGTTCCTTGAGGTTATTCAACCAAATCAAGGGTTTATGATCACTTAATATCTTAAACGTTCTAACAAGCAGGTAAGATCTGAAATACTTAGTTGCCCAAACTATAGCTAGTAATTCCTTTTCTATTGCTGAATAATTGATTTCATGTTCGTTTAAGGTTCTACTTGCATAGCAGATTGGTTTGTGGTCTTGCGACAACACTGCTCCTAATGCAATGTTACTTGCATCGGTTGTTACCGTAAACATTTTGTTGAAATCTGGGAATGCGAGGATGGGGTCTGAGGTGATAAGTACTTTCAACTTTTCGAAGGCCTCGACGTATTTTTCCTCGGTTGGGTCTATGACTGCTCGTTTCTTTAATTTGAGTGTCATTGGTTTTGCTATATTAGCGAAATTGGGAATGAATTTCCTATAAAATCCACATAAACCTATTAATAATTTTATTTTTGTGGTTGTATTGGGTATTGGGAAGTTTATTATGGCGGATATTTTCTTTGGATTAGGAACTATGCCGTTAGTTGTTACTACATGGCCTAGGAATTCCGTTTCTTTCTTCAGGAATTCACACTTATCCATTTGAAGTTTTAGGTTTGCATCTCTCAACTTTCCAAAGACCCTTTTAAGAGACAACAAATGTTCTTCCAATGATGTGGAATAAATAATGATGTCGTCTAGATACACAAGGCAATCTTTGAAAATTAAATCTTCTAACGGATTGTTCATGCATCTTTGAAATGTGGCGGGGGCAGTGGTTAGCCCAAAAGGCATATGAGTGAATTCGTAATGACCATGCTTCGTGGAGAAAGCTGTTTTTGGGATTGAGCTATGTTGCATGGGAATTTGATGGAATCCCTTAGCTAAATCGATTGTTGAAAAATATTGGCACCTACCTAGTTTATCTAGGATTTCGTCCATTCTGGGTGTAGGAAATTTGTCCTTGATTGTCACCTCGTTTAGACTTCTATAATCTACTACCATACGATATTTCTGCTTTCCTGAAGCATCTATCTTCTTTGGTATCATAGCAATGGGTGCACAATAGGGAGAATTCGACTTACGAATGATTCCCTGTCTAATCATATCTTTTATTTGTTGGGTCACATCCTGATCGTGTATTTGAGCATATTTATATGGTCGACGATGTACAGAATCTTCGTGATGGGTTTTAATTTCGTGCTTTATAGTACTAGTGAAGGTCAAAATGTCACCTTCTTTATACTGCACGTCCTTAAATTCATAGAGAACTTTCTTTAGTTTCTCCTTTTCTTCGTCATTTAAATGTTCCAACCTTAGCTGGTTACATTCCCTTAATTCATTCTCTAATGCGGAAGCGAAGTATTGCTCTCCTTCAGGAGATGGGTCAAGGCACTTAGGTGTAGTTATATCTTCCTTTGAATTGCCGTCGGCAATTACTTCTCCACCGTTACCGTTTCATTTCAGTAATCGGTGACGGCTTTGCTGGCCATCAAATATTCTCTGCCTAAGAGTATGTCATAATTTTCAGAAAAATTATGAATATATAATTTTTGTTTTGTCGGACAGTTTTTGGTGGCATTACGTGTAATGCTCTGAGTCAGACGGACGGGTCCATTGATGGTATGGACGGTGAGGTTGTCGCTATCGACTTTGGAATCTGTATAGTTTTCTTTTTTTATATTTATTGACCGTCCCGAGTCCGCGATACCTCTTAATTATACCCGATACTCAAAATGAGTATTGGGGTATATTAGATTTGTGGTAAAAGTGTATGTGTGTAACGTCCAGAAGGAATCGTTTCCGACCCCATAAAGTATATATATTCTTGATCAGCATCAATAGCCGAGTCGATTGAGCCATGTCTGTCTGTCCGTCCGTCCGTCTGTCCGTCTGTCCGTCCGTCCGTCTGTCCGTCTGTCCGTCCCCTTCAGCGCCTAATGCTCAAAGACTATAAGAGCTAGAGCAACGATGTTTTGGATCCAGACTTCTGTGATATGTCACTGCTCCAAAAATATTTCAAAACTTTGCCCCGCCCACTTCCGCCCCTACAAAGGGCGAAAATCTGTGGCATCCACAATTTTAAAGATACAAGAAAACCAAAAACGCAGAATCGTAGAGAATGACCATATCTTTTAGACTGCAGAATCTGAATTGGATCGTATTATTATTATAGCCAGCATCACGAAAACAATTTAATTTTTTCTCGCCCTGTCTCTCTCTAACACACACGTAGCATAGGCGGCTTTGCTTAGAGTAAAACATTAGCGCCTAGATCTCAGAGACTATAAAAGCTAGAGCAACCAAATTTGGTATCCACACTCCTAATATTTCGCCCCACCCCCTTCCGCCCACACAAAGGACGAAAATCTGTTGCATCCACAATATTGCAAATTCGAGTAAACTAAAAACGCAGAATCATAGAGAATGACCATATCTATCCGGTTGCCGAATCTGGATCCGATCGGATCATTTTTGTAGCCAAAAGCAAGAAATCAATTTTTAGTGGCTACGCAGCGCCCGACGTCACGCTCAGACTGATTTTCTGTCTCTCTCGCACGCACTCTTTGTCGTGTCGTTTAATATTAGCGGCGTCTGCCGGAGGAGAGCCATACTGACTTAGTATCGGGTATAACTGTAGAGTTGCGGTGTCCGCAGCAACTCACAACGTTCCCCCTCGTTTGTATTATCTTCTTGCGCGCTATGGACCGTTGCACAATCACTATTAATGGTTTCCCCGAGTAGGTTTTCGTTAATCTTTACTCTTGATAGAGCATCGGCTACATGGTTCTCCTTTCCTGGTAAATATTTTATTTTGAAGTCAAATTCATTTAATTTGATCTTCCATCGTTGTAGCTTCATATTCGGTTCCTTGAGGTTATTCAACCAAATCAAGGGTTTATGATCACTTAATATCTTAAACGTTCTAACAAGCAGGTAAGATCTGAAATACTTAGTTGCCCAAACTATAGCTAGTAATTCCTTTTCTATTGCTGAATAATTGATTTCATGTTCGTTTAAGGTTCTACTTGCATAGCAGATTGGTTTGTGGTCTTGCGACAACACTGCTCCTAATGCAATGTTACTTGCATCGGTTGTTACCGTAAACATTTTGTTGAAATCTGGGAATGCGAGGATGGGGTCTGAGGTGATAAGTACTTTCAACTTTTCGAAGGCCTCGACGTATTTTTCCTCGGTTGGGTCTATGACTGCTCGTTTCTTTAATTTGAGTGTCATTGGTTTTGCTATATTAGCGAAATTGGGAATGAATTTCCTATAAAATCCACATAAACCTATTAATAATTTTATTTTTGTGGTTGTATTGGGTATTGGGAAGTTTATTATGGCGGATATTTTCTTTGGATTAGGAACTATGCCGTTAGTTGTTACTACATGGCCTAGGAATTCCGTTTCTTTCTTCAGGAATTCACACTTATCCATTTGAAGTTTTAGGTTTGCATCTCTCAACTTTCCAAAGACCCTTTTAAGAGACAACAAATGTTCTTCCAATGATGTGGAATAAATAATGATGTCGTCTAGATACACAAGGCAATCTTTGAAAATTAAATCTTCTAACGGATTGTTCATGCATCTTTGAAATGTGGCGGGGGCAGTGGTTAGCCCAAAAGGCATATGAGTGAATTCGTAATGACCATGCTTCGTGGAGAAAGCTGTTTTTGGGATTGAGCTATGTTGCATGGGAATTTGATGGAATCCCTTAGCTAAATCGATTGTTGAAAAATATTGGCACCTACCTAGTTTATCTAGGATTTCGTCCATTCTGGGTGTAGGAAATTTGTCCTTGATTGTCACCTCGTTTAGACTTCTATAATCTACTACCATACGATATTTCTGCTTTCCTGAAGCATCTATCTTCTTTGGTATCATAGCAATGGGTGCACAATAGGGAGAATTCGACTTACGAATGATTCCCTGTCTAATCATATCTTTTATTTGTTGGGTCACATCCTGATCGTGTATTTGAGCATATTTATATGGTCGACGATGTACAGAATCTTCGTGATGGGTTTTAATTTCGTGCTTTATAGTACTAGTGAAGGTCAAAATGTCACCTTCTTTATACTGCACGTCCTTAAATTCATAGAGAACTTTCTTTAGTTTCTCCTTTTCTTCGTCATTTAAATGTTCCAACCTTAGCTGGTTACATTCCCTTAATTCATTCTCTAATGCGGAAGCGAAGTATTGCTCTCCTTCAGGAGATGGGTCAAGGCACTTAGGTGTAGTTATATCTTCCTTTGAATTGCCGTCGGCAATTACTTCTCCACCGTTACCGTTTCATTTCAGTAATCGGTGACGGCTTTGCTGGCCATCAAATATTCTCTGCCTAAGAGTATGTCATAATTTTCAGAAAAATTATGAATATATAATTTTTGTTTTGTCGGACAGTTTTTGGTGGCATTACGTGTAATGCTCTGAGTCAGACGGACGGGTCCATTGATGGTATGGACGGTGAGGTTGTCGCTATCGACTTTGGAATCTGTATAGTTTTCTTTTTTTATATTTATTGACCGTCCCGAGTCCGCGATACCTCTTAATTATACCCGATACTCAAAATGAGTATTGGGGTATATTAGATTTGTGGTAAAAGTGTATGTGTGTAACGTCCAGAAGGAATCGTTTCCGACCCCATAAAGTATATATATTCTTGATCAGCATCAATAGCCGAGTCGATTGAGCCATGTCTGTCTGTCCGTCCGTCCGTCTGTCCGTCTGTCCGTCCGTCCGTCTGTCCGTCTGTCCGTCCCCTTCAGCGCCTAATGCTCAAAGACTATAAGAGCTAGAGCAACGATGTTTTGGATCCAGACTTCTGTGATATGTCACTGCTCCAAAAATATTTCAAAACTTTGCCCCGCCCACTTCCGCCCCTACAAAGGGCGAAAATCTGTGGCATCCACAATTTTAAAGATACAAGAAAACCAAAAACGCAGAATCGTAGAGAATGACCATATCTTTTAGACTGCAGAATCTGAATTGGATCGTATTATTATTATAGCCAGCATCACGAAAACAATTTAATTTTTTCTCGCCCTGTCTCTCTCTAACACACACGTAGCATAGGCGGCTTTGCTTAGAGTAAAACATTAGCGCCTAGATCTCAGAGACTATAAAAGCTAGAGCAACTAAATTTGGTATCCACACTCCTAATATATCGGACCGAGACGAGTTTGTTTCAAAATTTCGCCACACCCCCTTCCGCCCCCGCAAAGGATGCAGATCTGGGGATATTCATAGATCTCAGAGACTATTAAGGCTAGAGTAACCAAATTTGGTATCCGCACTCCTGTTAGATCTCACTATAAAACGTATATCTCAAAATTTCGCCCCACCCCCTTCCGCCCACACAAAGGACGAAAATCTGTTGCATCCACAATATTGCAAATTCGAGTAAACTAAAAACACAGAATCATAGAGAATGACCATATCTATCCGGTTGCCGAATCTGGATCAGATCGGATCATTTTTGTAGCCAAAAGCAAGAAATCAATTTTTAGTGGCTACGCAGCGCCCGACGTCACGCTCAGACTGATTTTCTGTCTCTCTCGCACGCACTCTTTGTCGTGTCGTTTAATATTAGCGGCGTCTGCCGGAGGAGAGCCATACTGACTTAGTATCGGGTATAACTGTCGAGTTGCGGTGTCCGCAGCAACTCACAACGTTCCCCCTCGTTTGTATTATCTTCTTGCGCGCTATGGACCGTTGCACAATCACTATTAATGGTTTCCCCGAGTAGGTTTTCGTTAATCTTTACTCTTGATAGAGCATCGGCTACATGGTTCTCCTTTCCTGGTAAATATTTTATTTTGAAGTCAAATTCATTTAATTTGATCTTCCATCGTTGTAGCTTCATATTTGGTTCCTTGAGGTTATTCAACCAAATCAAGGGTTTATGATCACTTAATATCTTAAACGTTCTAACAAGCAGGTAAGATCTGAAATACTTAGTTGCCCAAACTATAGCTAGTAATTCCTTTTCTATTGCTGAATAATTGATTTCATGTTCGTTTAAGGTTCTACTTGCATAGCAAATTGGTTTGTGGTCTTGCGACAACACTGCTCCTAATGCAATGTTACTTGCATCGGTTGTTACCGTAAACATTTTGTTGAAATCTGGGAATGCGAGGATGGGGTCTGAGGTGATAAGTACTTTCAACTTTTCGAAGGCCTCGACGTATTTTTCCTCGGTTGGGTCTATGACTGCTCGTTTCTTTAATTTGAGTGTCATTGGTTTTGCTATATTAGCGAAATTGGGAATGAATTTCCTATAAAATCCACATAAACCTATTAATAATTTTATTTTTGTGGTTGTATTGGGTATTGGGAAGTTTATTATGGCGGATATTTTCTTTGGATTAGGAACTATGCCGTTAGTTGTTACTACATGGCCTAGGAATTCCGTTTCTTTCTTCAGGAATTCACACTTATCCATTTGAAGTTTTAGGTTTGCATCTCTCAACTTTCCAAAGACCCTTTTAAGAGACAACAAATGTTCTTCCAATGATGTGGAATAAATAATGATGTCGTCTAGATACACAAGGCAATCTTTGAAAATTAAATCTTCTAACGGATTGTTCATGCATCTTTGAAATGTGGCGGGGGCAGTGGTTAGCCCAAAAGGCATATGAGTGAATTCGTAATGACCATGCTTCGTGGAGAAAGCTGTTTTTGGGATTGAGCTATGTTCCATGGGAATTGATGGAATCCCTTAGCTAAATCGATTGTTGAAAAATATTGGCACCTACCTAGTTTATCTAGGATTTCGTCCATTCTGGGTGTAGGAAATTTGTCCTTGATTGTCACCTCGTTTAGACTTCTATAATCTACTACCATACGATATTTCTGCTTTCCTGAAGCATCTATCTTCTTTGGTATCATAGCAATGGGTGCACAATAGGGAGAATTCGACTTACGAATGATTCCCTGTCTAATCATATCTTTTATTTGTTGGGTCACTTCCTGATCGTGTATTTGAGCATATTTATATGGTCGACGATGTACAGAATCTTCGTGATGGGTTTTAATTTCGTGCTTTATAGTACTAGTGAAGGTCAAAATGTCACCTTCTTTATACTGCACGTCCTTAAATTCATAGAGAACTTTCTTTAGTTTCTCCTTTTCTTCGTCATTTAAATGTTCCAACCTTAGCTGGTTACATTCCCTTAATTCATTCTCTAATGCGGAAGCGAAGTATTGCTCTCCTTCAGGAGATGGGTCAAGGCACTTAGGTGTAGTTATATCTTCCTTTGAATTGCCGTCGGCAATTACTTCTCCACCGTTACCGTTTCATTTCAGTAATCGGTGACGGCTTTGCTGGCCATCAAATATTCTCTGCCTAAGAGTATGTCATAATTTTCAGAAAAATTATGAATATATAATTTTTGTTTTGTCGGACAGTTTTTGGTTGCATTACGTGTAATGCTCTGAGTCAGACGGACGGGTCCATTGATGGTATGGACGGTGAGGTTGTCGCTATCGACTTTGGAATCTGTATAGTTTTCTTTTTTTATATTTATTGACCGTCCCGAGTCCGCGATACC
The DNA here is from genome assembly GCF_003286085.1 of Drosophila persimilis. Classification (NCBI taxonomy): domain Eukaryota; kingdom Metazoa; phylum Arthropoda; class Insecta; order Diptera; family Drosophilidae; genus Drosophila; species Drosophila persimilis. The sequence goes on from NW_020825567.1 coordinate 65,097, forward strand.
TCTTAATTATACCCGATACTCAAAATGAGTATTGGGGTATATTAGATTTGTGGTAAAAGTGTATGTGTGTAACGTCCAGAAGGAATCGTTTCCGACCCCATAAAGTATATATATTCTTGATCAGCATCAATAGCCGAGTCGATTGAGCCATGTCTGTCTGTCCGTCCGTCCGTCTGTCCGTCTGTCCGTCCGTCCGTCCGTCCGTCCGTCCGTCTGTCCGTCTGTCCGTCCCCTTCAGCGCCTAATGCTCAAAGACTATAAGAGCTAGAGCAACGATGTTTTGGATCCAGACTTCTGTGATATGTCACTGCTCCAAAAATATTTCAAAACTTTGCCCCGCCCACTTCCGCCCCTACAAAGGGCGAAAATCTGTGGCATCCACAATTTTAAAGATACAAGAAAACCAAAAACGCAGAATCGTAGAGAATGACCATATCTGCAGAATCTGAATTGGATCGTATTATTATTATAGCCAGCATCACGAAAACAATTTAATTTTTTCTCGCCCTGTCTCTCTCTAACACACACGTAGCATAGGCGGCTTTGCTTAGAGTAAAACATTAGCGCCTAGATCTCAGAGACTATAAAAGCTAGAGCAACCAAATTTGGTATCCACACTCCTAATATATCGGACCGAGACGAGTTTGTTTCAAAATTTCGCCACACCCCCTTCCGCCCCCGCAAAGGATGCAGATCTGGGGATATTCATAGATCTCAGAGACTATTAAGGCTAGAGTAACCAAATTTGGTATCCGCACTCCTGTTAGATCTCACTATAAAACGTATATCTCAAAATTTCGCCCCACCCCCTTCCGCCCACACAAAGGACGAAAATCTGTTGCATCCACAATATTGCAAATTCGAGTAAACTAAAAACACAGAATCATAGAGAATGACCATATCTATCCGGTTGCCGAATCTGGATCAGATCGGATCATTTTTGTAGCCAAAAGCAAGAAATCAATTTTTAGTGGCTACGCAGCGCCCGACGTCACGCTCAGACTGATTTTCTGTCTCTCTCGCACGCACTCTTTGTCGTGTCGTTTAATATTAGCGGCGTCTGCCGGAGGAGAGCCATACTGACTTAGTATCGGGTATAACTGTCGAGTTGCGGTGTCCGCAGCAACTCACAACGTTCCCCCTCGTTTGTATTATCTTCTTGCGCGCTATGGACCGTTGCACAATCACTATTAATGGTTTCCCCGAGTAGGTTTTCGTTAATCTTTACTCTTGATAGAGCATCGGCTACATGGTTCTCCTTTCCTGGTAAATATTTTATTTTGAAGTCAAATTCATTTAATTTGATCTTCCATCGTTGTAGCTTCATATTTGGTTCCTTGAGGTTATTCAACCAAATCAAGGGTTTATGATCACTTAATATCTTAAACGTTCTAACAAGCAGGTAAGATCTGAAATACTTAGTTGCCCAAACTATAGCTAGTAATTCCTTTTCTATTGCTGAATAATTGATTTCATGTTCGTTTAAGGTTCTACTTGCATAGCAAATTGGTTTGTGGTCTTGCGACAACACTGCTCCTAATGCAATGTTACTTGCATCGGTTGTTACCGTAAACATTTTGTTGAAATCTGGGAATGCGAGGATGGGGTCTGAGGTGATAAGTACTTTCAACTTTTCGAAGGCCTCGACGTATTTTTCCTCGGTTGGGTCTATGACTGCTCGTTTCTTTAATTTGAGTGTCATTGGTTTTGCTATATTAGCGAAATTGGGAATGAATTTCCTATAAAATCCACATAAACCTATTAATAATTTTATTTTTGTGGTTGTATTGGGTATTGGGAAGTTTATTATGGCGGATATTTTCTTTGGATTAGGAACTATGCCGTTAGTTGTTACTACATGGCCTAGGAATTCCGTTTCTTTCTTCAGGAATTCACACTTATCCATTTGAAGTTTTAGGTTTGCATCTCTCAACTTTCCAAAGACCCTTTTAAGAGACAACAAATGTTCTTCCAATGATGTGGAATAAATAATGATGTCGTCTAGATACACAAGGCAATCTTTGAAAATTAAATCTTCTAACGGATTGTTCATGCATCTTTGAAATGTGGCGGGGGCAGTGGTTAGCCCAAAAGGCATATGAGTGAATTCGTAATGACCATGCTTCGTGGAGAAAGCTGTTTTTGGGATTGAGCTATGTTCCATGGGAATTGATGGAATCCCTTAGCTAAATCGATTGTTGAAAAATATTGGCACCTACCTAGTTTATCTAGGATTTCGTCCATTCTGGGTGTAGGAAATTTGTCCTTGATTGTCACCTCGTTTAGACTTCTATAATCTACTACCATACGATATTTCTGCTTTCCTGAAGCATCTATCTTCTTTGGTATCATAGCAATGGGTGCACAATAGGGAGAATTCGACTTACGAATGATTCCCTGTCTAATCATATCTTTTATTTGTTGGGTCACTTCCTGATCGTGTATTTGAGCATATTTATATGGTCGACGATGTACAGAATCTTCGTGATGGGTTTTAATTTCGTGCTTTATAGTACTAGTGAAGGTCAAAATGTCACCTTCTTTATACTGCACGTCCTTAAATTCATAGAGAACTTTCTTTAGTTTCTCCTTTTCTTCGTCATTTAAATGTTCCAACCTTAGCTGGTTACATTCCCTTAATTCATTCTCTAATGCGGAAGCGAAGTATTGCTCTCCTTCAGGAGATGGGTCAAGGCACTTAGGTGTAGTTATATCTTCCTTTGAATTGCCGTCGGCAATTACTTCTCCACCGTTACCGTTTCATTTCAGTAATCGGTGACGGCTTTGCTGGCCATCAAATATTCTCTGCCTAAGAGTATGTCATAATTTTCAGAAAAATTATGAATATATAATTTTTGTTTTGTCGGACAGTTTTTGGTTGCATTACGTGTAATGCTCTGAGTCAGACGGACGGGTCCATTGATGGTATGGACGGTGAGGTTGTCGCTATCGACTTTGGAATCTGTATAGTTTTCTTTTTTTATATTTATTGACCGTCCCGAGTCCGCGATACCTCTTAATTATACCCGATACTCAAAATGAGTATTGGGGTATATTAGATTTGTGGTAAAAGTGTATGTGTGTAACGTCCAGAAGGAATCGTTTCCGACCCCATAAAGTATATATATTCTTGATCAGCATCAATAGCCGAGTCGATTGAGCCATGTCTGTCTGTCCGGTCCGTCCGTCTGTCCGTCTGTCCGTCCCCTTCAGCGCCTAATGCTCAAAGACTATAAGAGCTAGAGCAACGATGTTTTGGATCCAGACTTCTGTGATATGTCACTGCTCCAAAAATATTTCAAAACTTTGCCCCGCCCACTTCCGCCCCTACAAAGGGCGAAAATCTGTGGCATCTACAATTTTAAAGATACAAGAAAACCAAAAACGCAGAATCGTAGAGAATGACCATATCTTTTAGACTGCAGAATCTGAATTGGATCGTATTATTATTATAGCCAGCATCACGAAAACAATTTAATTTTTTCTCGCCCTGTCTCTCTCTAACACACACGTAGCATAGGCGGCTTTGCTTAGAGTAAAACATTAGCGCCTAGATCTCAGAGACTATAAAAGCTAGAGCAACCAAATTTGGTATCCACACTCCTAATATATCGGACCGAGACGAGTTTGTTTCAAAATTTCGCCACACCCCCTTCCGCCCCCGCAAAGGATGCAGATCTGGGGATATTCATAGATCTCAGAGACTATTAAGGCTAGAGTAACCAAATTTGGTATCCGCACTCCTGTTAGATCTCACTATAAAACGTATATCTCACACAAAGGACGAAAATCTGTTGCATCCACAATATTGCAAATTCGAGTAAACTAAAAACGCAGAATCATAGAGAATGACCATATCTATCCGGTTGCCGAATCTGGATCAGATCGGATCATTTTTGTAGCCAAAAGCAAGAAATCAATTTTTAGTGGCTACGCAGCGCCCGACGTCACGCTCAGACTGATTTTCTGTCTCTCTCGCACGCACTCTTTGTCGTGTCGTTTAATATTAGCGGCGTCTGCCGGAGGAGAGCCATACTGACTTAGTATCGGGTATAACTGTAGAGTTGCGGTGTCCGCAGCAACTCACAACGTTCCCCCTCGTTTGTATTATCTTCTTGCGCGCTATGGACCGTTGCACAATCACTATTAATGGTTTCCCCGAGTAGGTTTTCGTTAATCTTTACTCTTGATAGAGCATCGGCTACATGGTTCTCCTTTCCTGGTAAATATTTTATTTTGAAGTCAAATTCATTTAATTTGATCTTCCATCGTTGTAGCTTCATATTTGGTTCCTTGAGGTTATTCAACCAAATCAAGGGTTTATGATCACTTAATATCTTAAACGTTCTAACAAGCAGGTAAGATCTGAAATACTTAGTTGCCCAAACTATAGCTAGTAATTCCTTTTCTATTGCTGAATAATTGATTTCATGTTCGTTTAAGGTTCTACTTGCATAGCAAATTGGTTTGTGGTCTTGCGACAACACTGCTCCTAATGCAATGTTACTTGCATCGGTTGTTACCGTAAACATTTTGTTGAAATCTGGGAATGCGAGGATGGGGTCTGAGGTGATAAGTACTTTCAACTTTTCGAAGGCCTCGACGTATTTTTCCTCGGTTGGGTCTATGACTGCTCGTTTCTTTAATTTGAGTGTCATTGGTTTTGCTATATTAGCGAAATTGGGAATGAATTTCCTATAAAATCCACATAAACCTATTAATAATTTTATTTTTGTGGTTGTATTGGGTATTGGGAAGTTTATTATGGCGGATATTTTCTTTGGATTAGGAACTATGCCGTTAGTTGTTACTACATGGCCTAGGAATTCCGTTTCTTTCTTCAGGAATTCACACTTATCCATTTGAAGTTTTAGGTTTGCATCTCTCAACTTTCCAAAGACCCTTTTAAGAGACAACAAATGTTCTTCCAATGATGTGGAATAAATAATGATGTCGTCTAGATACACAAGGCAATCTTTGATAATTAAATCTTCTAACGGATTGTTCATGCATCTTTGAAATGTGGCGGGGGCAGTGGTTAGCCCAAAAGGCATATGAGTGAATTCGTAATGACCATGCTTCGTGGAGAAAGCTGTTTTTGGGATTGAGCTATGTTCCATGGGAATTTGATGGAATCCCTTAGCTAAATCGATTGTTGAAAAATATTGGCACCTACCTAGTTTATCTAGGATTTCGTCCATTCTGGGTGTAGGAAATTTGTCCTTGATTGTCACCTCGTTTAGACTTCTATAATCTACTACCATACGATATTTCTGCTTTCCTGAAGCATCTTTCTTCTTTGGTATCATAGCAATGGGTGCACAATAGGGAGAATTCGACTTACGAATGATTCCCTGTCTAATCATATCTTTTATTTGTTGGGTCACTTCCTGATCGTGTATTTGAGCATATTTATATGGTCGACGATGTACAGAATCTTCGTGATGGGTTTTAATTTCGTGCTTTATAGTACTAGTGAAGGTCAAAATGTCACCTTCTTTATACTGCACGTCCTTAAATTCATAGAGAACTTTCTTTAGTTTCTCCTTTTCTTCGTCATTTAAATGTTCCAACCTTAGCTGGTTACATTCCCTTAATTCATTCTCTAATGCGGAAGCGAAGTATTGCTCTCCTTCAGGAGATGGGTCAAGGCACTTAGGTGTAGTTATATCTTCCTTTGAATTGCCGTCGGCAATTACTTCTCCACCGTTACCGTTTCATTTCAGTAATCGGTGACGGCTTTGCTGGCCATCAAATATTCTCTGCCTAAGAGTATGTCATAATTTTCAGAAAAAATTTGAATATATAATTTTTGTTTTGTCGGACAGTTTTTGGTTGCATTACGTGTAATGCTCTGAGTCAGACGGACGGGTCCATTGATGGTATGGACGGTGAGGTTGTCGCTATCGACTTTGGAATCTGTATAGTTTTCTTTTTTATATTTATTGACCGTCCCGAGTCCGCGATACCTCTTAATTATACCCGATACTCAAAATGAGTATTGGGGTATATTAGATTTGTGGTAAAAGTGTATGTGTGTAACGTCCAGAAGGAATCGTTTCCGACCCCATAAAGTATATATATTCTTGATCAGCATCAATAGCCGAGTCGATTGAGCCATGTCTGTCTGTCCGTCCGTCCGTCTGTCCGTCTGTCCGTCCGTCCGTCTGTCCGTCTGTCCGTCCCCTTCAGCGCCTAATGCTCAAAGACTATAAGAGCTAGAGCAACGATGTTTTGGATCCAGACTTCTGTGATATGTCACTGCTCCAAAAATATTTCAAAACTTTGCCCCGCCCACTTCCGCCCCCACAAAGGGCGAAAATCTGTGGCATCCACAATTTTAAAGATACAAGAAAACAAAAAACGCAGAATCGTAGAGAATGACCATATCTTTTAGACTGAAAACAATTTAATTTTTTCTCGCCCTGTCTCTCTCTAACACACACGTAGCATAGGCGGCTTTGCTTAGAGTAAAACATTAGCGCCTAGATCTCAGAGACTATAAAGCTAGAGCAACCAAATTTGGTATCCACACTCCTAATATATCGGACCGAGACGAGTTTGTTTCAAAATTTCGCCACACCCCCTTCCGCCCCCGCAAAGGATGCAGATCTGGGGATATTCATAGATCTCAGAGACTATTAAGGCTAGAGTAACCAAATTTGGTATCCGCACTCCTGTTAGATCTCACTATAAAACATATATCTTACACAAAGGACGAAAATCTGTTGCATCCACAATATTGCAAATTCGAGTAAACTAAAAACGCAGAATCATAGAGAATGACCATATCTATCCGGTTGCCGAATCTGGATCAGATCGGATCATTTTTGTAGCCAAAAGCAAGAAATCAATTTTTAGTGGCTACGCAGCGCCCGACGTCACGCTCAGACTGATTTTCTGTCTCTCTCGCACGCACTCTTTGTCGTGTCGTTTAATATTAGCGGCGTCTGCCGGAGGAGAGCCATACTGACTTAGTATCGGGTATAACTGTAGAGTTGCGGTGTCCGCAGCAACTCACAACGTTCCCCCTCGTTTGTATTATCTTCTTGCGCGCTATGGACCGTTGCACAATCACTATTAATGGTTTCCCCGAGTAGGTTTTCGTTAATCTTTACTCTTGATAGAGCATCGGCTACATGGTTCTCCTTTCCTGGTAAATATTTTATTTTGAAGTCAAATTCATTTAATTTGATCTTCCATCGTTGTAGCTTCATATTTGGTTCCTTGAGGTTATTCAACCAAATCAAGGGTTTATGATCACTTAATATCTTAAACGTTCTAACAAGCAGGTAAGATCTGAAATACTTAGTTGCCCAAACTATAGCTAGTAATTCCTTTTCTATTGCTGAATAATTGATTTCATGTTCGTTTAAGGTTCTACTTGCATAGCAAATTGGTTTGTGGTCTTGCGACAACACTGCTCCTAATGCAATGTTACTTGCATCGGTTGTTACCGTAAACATTTTGTTGAAATCTGGGAATGCGAGGATGGGGTCTGAGGTGATAAGTACTTTCAACTTTTCGAAGACGTATTTTTCCTCGGTTGGGTCTATGACTGCTCGTTTCTTTAATTTGAGTGTCATTGGTTTTGCTATATTAGCGAAATTGGGAATGAATTTCCTATAAAATCCACATAAACCTATTAATAATTTTATTTTTGTGGTTGTATTGGGTATTGGGAAGTTTATTATGGCGGATATTTTCTTTGGATTAGGAACTATGCCGTTAGTTGTTACTACATGGCCTAGGAATTCCGTTTCTTTCTTCAGGAATTCACACTTATCCATTTGAAGTTTTAGGTTTGCATCTCTCAACTTTCCAAAGACCCTTTTAAGAGACAACAAATGTTCTTCCAATGATGTGGAATAAATAATGATGTCGTCTAGATACACAAGGCAATCTTTGAAAATTAAATCTTCTAACGGATTGTTCATGCATCTTTGAAATGTGGCGGGGGCAGTGGTTAGCCCAAAAGGCATATGAGTGAATTCGTAATGACCATGCTTCGTGGAGAAAGCTGTTTTTGGGATTGAGCTATGTTCCATGGGAATTTGATGGAATCCCTTAGCTAAATCGATTGTTGAAAAATATTGGCACCTACCTAGTTTATCTAGGATTTCGTCCATTCTGGGTGTAGGAAATTTGTCCTTGATTGTCACCTCGTTTAGACTTCTATAATCTACTACCATACGATATTTCTGCTTTCCTGAAGCATCTTTCTTCTTTGGTATCATAGCAATGGGTGCACAATAGGGAGAATTCGACTTACGAATGATTCCCTGTCTAATCATATCTTTTATTTGTTGGGTCACTTCCTGATCGTGTATTTGAGCATATTTATATGGTCGACGATGTACAGAATCTTCGTGATGGGTTTTAATTTCGTGCTTTATAGTACTAGTGAAGGTCAAAATGTCACCTTCTTTATACTGCACGTCCTTAAATTCATAGAGAACTTTCTTTAGTTTCTCCTTTTCTTCGTCATTTAAATGTTCCAACCTTAGCTGGTTACATTCCCTTAATTCATTCTCTAATGCGGAAGCGAAGTATTGCTCTCCTTCAGGAGATGGGTCAAGGCACTTAGGTGTAGTTATATCTTCCTTTGAATTGCCGTCGGCAATTACTTCTCCACCGTTACCGTTTCATTTCAGTAATCGGTGACGGCTTTGCTGGCCATCAAATATTCTCTGCCTAAGAGTATGTCATAATTTTCAGAAAAAATTTGAATATATAATTTTTGTTTTGTCGGACAGTTTTTGGTTGCATTACGTGTAATGCTCTGAGTCAGACGGACGGGTCCATTGATGGTATGGACGGTGAGGTTGTCGCTATCGACTTTGGAATCTGTATAGTTTTCTTTTTTTATATTTATTGACCGTCCCGAGTCCGCGATACCTCTTAATTATACCCGATACTCAAAATGAGTATTGGGGTATATTAGATTTGTGGTAAAAGTGTATGTGTGTAACGTCCAGAAGGAATCGTTTCCGACCCCATAAAGTATATATATTCTTGATCAGCATCAATAGCCGAGTCGATTGAGCCATGTCTGTCTGTCCGTCCGTCCGTCTGTCCGTCTGTCCGTCCGTCCGTCTGTCCGTCTGTCCGTCCCCTTCAGCGCCTAATGCTCAAAGACTATAAGAGCTAGAGCAACGATGTTTTGGATCCAGACTTCTGTGATATGTCACTGCTCCAAAAATATTTCAAAACTTTGCCCCGCCCACTTCCGCCCCCACAAAGGGCGAAAATCTGTGGCATCCACAATTTTAAAGATACAAGAAAACAAAAAACGCAGAATCGTAGAGAATGACCATATCTTTTAGACTGAAAACAATTTAATTTTTTCTCGCCCTGTCTCTCTCTAACACACACGTAGCATAGGCGGCTTTGCTTAGAGTAAAACATTAGCGCCTAGATCTCAGAGACTATAAAAGCTAGAGCAACCAAATTTGGTATCCACACTCCTAATATATCGGACCGAGACGAGTTTGTTTCAAAATTTCGCCACACCCCCTTCCGCCCCCGCAAAGGATGCAGATCTGGGGATATTCATAGATCTCAGAGACTATTAAGGCTAGAGTAACCAAATTTGGTATCCGCACTCCTGTTAGATCTCACTATAAAACGTATATCTCACACAAAGGACGAAAATCTGTTGCATCCACAATATTGCAAATTCGAGTAAACTAAAAACGCAGAATCATAGAGAATGACCATATCTATCCGGTTGCCGAATCTGGATCAGATCGGATCATTTTTGTAGCCAAAAGCAAGAAATCAATTTTTAGTGGCTACGCAGCGCCCGACGTCACGCTCAGACTGATTTTCTGTCTCTCTCGCACGCACTCTTTGTCGTGTCGTTTAATATTAGCGGCGTCTGCCGGAGGAGAGCCATACTGACTTAGTATCGGGTATAACTGTAGAGTTGCGGTGTCCGCAGCAACTCACAACGTTCCCCCTCGTTTGTATTATCTTCTTGCGCGCTATGGACCGTTGCACAATCACTATTAATGGTTTCCCCGAGTAGGTTTTCGTTAATCTTTACTCTTGATAGAGCATCGGCTACATGGTTCTCCTTTCCTGGTAAATATTTTATTTTGAAGTCAAATTCATTTAATTTGATCTTCCATCGTTGTAGCTTCATATTTGGTTCCTTGAGGTTATTCAACCAAATCAAGGGTTTATGATCACTTAATATCTTAAACGTTCTAACAAGCAGGTAAGATCTGAAATACTTAGTTGCCCAAACTATAGCTAGTAATTCCTTTTCTATTGCTGAATAATTGATTTCATGTTCGTTTAAGGTTCTACTTGCATAGCAAATTGGTTTGTGGTCTTGCGACAACACTGCTCCTAATGCAATGTTACTTGCATCGGTTGTTACCGTAAACATTTTGTTGAAATCTGGGAATGCGAGGATGGGGTCTGAGGTGATAAGTACTTTCAACTTTTCGAAGGCCTCGACGTATTTTTCCTCGGTTGGGTCTATGACTGCTCGTTTCTTTAATTTGAGTGTCATTGGTTTTGCTATATTAGCGAAATTGGGAATGAATTTCCTATAAAATCCACATAAACCTATTAATAATTTTATTTTTGTGGTTGTATTGGGTATTGGGAAGTTTATTATGGCGGATATTTTCTTTGGATTAGGAACTATGCCGTTAGTTGTTACTACATGGCCTAGGAATTCCGTTTCTTTCTTCAGGAATTCACACTTATCCATTTGAAGTTTTAGGTTTGCATCTCTCAACTTTCCAAAGACCCTTTTAAGAGACAACAAATGTTCTTCCAATGATGTGGAATAAATAATGATGTCGTCTAGATACACAAGGCAATCTTTGAAAATTAAATCTTCTAACGGATTGTTCATGCATCTTTGAAATGTGGCGGGGGCAGTGGTTAGCCCAAAAGGCATATGAGTGAATTCGTAATGACCATGCTTCGTGGAGAAAGCTGTTTTTGGGATTGAGCTATGTTGCATGGGAATTTGATGGAATCCCTTAGCTAAATCGATTGTTGAAAAATATTGGCACCTACCTAGTTTATCTAGGATTTCGTCCATTCTGGGTGTAGGAAATTTGTCCTTGATTGTCACCTCGTTTAGACTTCTATAATCTACTACCATACGATATTTCTGCTTTCCTGAAGCATCTTTCTTCTTTGGTATCATAGCAATGGGTGCACAATAGGGAGAATTCGACTTACGAATGATTCCCTGTCTAATCATATCTTTTATTTGTTGGGTCACTTCCTGATCGTGTATTTGAGCATATTTATATGGTCGACGATGTACAGAATCTTCGTGATGGGTTTTAATTTCGTGCTTTATAGTACTAGTGAAGGTCAAAATGTCACCTTCTTTATACTGCACGTCCTTAAATTCATAGAGAACTTTCTTTAGTTTCTCCTTTTCTTCGTCATTTAAATGTTCCAACCTTAGCTGGTTACATTCCCTTAATTCATTCTCTAATGCGGAAGCGAAGTATTGCTCTCCTTCAGGAGATGGGTCAAGGCACTTAGGTATAGTTATATCTTCCTTTGAATTGCCGTCGGCAATTACTTCTCCACCGTTACCGTTTCATTTCAGTAATCGGTGACGGCTTTGCTGGCCATCAAATATTCTCTGCCTAAGAGTATGTCATGATTTTCAGAAAAATTATGAATATATAATTTTTGTTTTGTCGGACAGTTTTTGGTTGCATTACGTGTAATGCTCTGAGTCAGACGGACGGGTCCATTGATGGTATGGACGGTGAGGTTGTCGCTATCGACTTTGGAATCTGTATAGTTTTCTTTTTTTATATTTATTGACCGTCCCGAGTCCGCGATACCTCTTAATTATACCCGATACTCAAAATGAGTATTGGGGTATATTAGATTTGTGGTAAAAGTGTATGTGTGTAACGTCCAGAAGGAATCGTTTCCGACCCCATAAAGTATATATATTCTTGATCAGCATCAATAGCCGAGTCGATTGAGCCATGTCTGTCTGTCCGTCCGTCCGTCTGTCCGTCTGTCCGTCCGTCCGTCTGTCCGTCTGTCCGTCCCCTTCAGCGCCTAATGCTCAAAGACTATAAGAGCTAGAGCAACGATGTTTTGGATCCAGACTTCTGTGATATGTCACTGCTCCAAAAATATTTCAAAACTTTGCCCCGCCCACTTCCGCCCCCACAAAGGGCGAAAATCTGTGGCATCCACAATTTTAAAGATACAAGAAAACAAAAAACGCAGAATCGTAGAGAATGACCATATCTTTTAGACTGAAAACAATTTAATTTTTTCTCGCCCTGTCTCTCTCTAACACACACGTAGCATAGGCGGCTTTGCTTAGAGTAAAACATTAGCGCCTAGATCTCAAAGACTATAAAAGCTAGAGCAACCAAATTTGGTATCCACACTCCTAATATATCGGACCGAGACGAGTTTGTTTCAAAATTTCGCCACACCCCCTTCCGCCCCCGCAAAGGATGCAGATCTGGGGATATTCATAGATCTCAGAGACTATTAAGGCTAGAGTAACCAAATTTGGTATCCGCACTCCTGTTAGATCTCACTATAAAACGTATATCTCAAAATTTCGCCCCACCCCCTTCCGCCCACACAAAGGACGAAAATCTGTTGCATCCACAATATTGCAAATTCGAGTACTAAAAACGCAGAATCATAGAGAATGACCATATCTATCCGGTTGCCGAATCTGGATCAGATCGGATCATTTTTGTAGCCAAAAGCAAGAAATCAATTTTTAGTGTCTACGCAGCGCCCGACGTCACGCTCAGACTGATTTTCTGTCTCTCTCGCACGCACTCTTTGTCGTGTCGTTTAATATTAGCGGCGTCTGCCGGAGGAGAGCCATACTGACTTAGTATCGGGTATAACTGTAGAGTTGCGGTGTCCGCAGCAACTCACAACGTTCCCCCTCGTTTGAAGCTCAAGTCAACGGAATTATGCGAGAAAATGAAAAGGTTAGCTACCGCTTGGCAGAATGAGTCGTTGGACTGTGACTACTACATGCTCGTGGTAAAGCAAGAGCAAGTCGAGAAGTTGATCGGCAAATTTGAGACGTTTCACGGCGAACTAGAGGAATTGGATCGAAGCGAAATTCACAGTGGTTTGTGTGACATTTTTGAGTCACTTGTAAGCTCGCTGAAGGCGGCGGTTATGAGGGAAATGGCTAAGAGTAGCGGCCGCATGCCGTTTCATTCTACCTTGCAAGGTATCCATATTTCACAATATTTTATTTTTGCAATGTGTGAATTTGCCAAGCGCTCAAAGTGAATACAAATTTCCCGCCAATTTTGTCGCAGGAACCAGCTGACTATTCAACTGACTTTGAAGTTTGATCAGAATGACAGGGTTGCATTTTTAGCAACAAAATTTATTGATTTGTAATATATAGGGATTCTACTTTCAATATATTGAAATATAATTAATATTTGCTTCGACAAAATTTTCGACTTTATGCCACTTATTTGGGAATTCCGCCCAGTGTGCCTTGGCTGGAGGAAACACTACGGTTGATTTTGCCGGCTCGCAATTTCTACCTCACCGTAGACAAGTACCATCCCTGCCTCCTATACAATTGCCGACGTTTAGCGGCGGGTATGCGAACTGGACGGACTTTTATTCAATGTTTGCCACCATCATCGACAGGCATCCGGACTTAACAAACATAGAAAAGCTCCAGCATTTGCGTTCCTGTCTGCGGGATTCGGCATTGGAGTCTGTTCGGTCGCTGAAAATCTCAGATGGCAATTATGCTGTGGCATTAGATTTGTTGGAAAACAGATTCAATAATCGGCGATTGGTTTTTCAGGCACACATCAATGAGATCTTGGCGCTTCAGGCTGTGGAACCTGGGTCAGTGGTCATGCTTCGGGAGCTTTCAGACAAGTTCAATTCACATATGCGCGCGCTCCAGGGTTTGGGCACCACTGAGCAGATCGCAGGATGCATCATCGTGCAGGAGCTTCTCCGAAAACTGGATCCAGCGAGCCAAGAGAAGTGGGAGGAACGAATCAACGACCCCGCATTCGCCAACTTAATTCCGTCGTGGGAATCTATGGCCTCGTTCTTTTCTTTTGCAAGCTATGCGTTGAGCAATCAGGTGGGCAGAAGTAGAAAGCATAATAATTGTAGCTCCACATTGGTTACAACGAACCAAACCGTAGCACGCTGCGCGCTGTGCAACGATGGTGCACACGAGGTCCAGCACTGTCAGAAGTTTAAAGCGCTGTCCCCCACAAATCGCCATAAAGAAGCCGATCGGCTTTCGTTGTGTATAAATTGTCTCAGAACAGGGCATCGATTACTTCAGTGCACCTCGAGCAACTGTCGTACCTGCGGGGGTAGACACTATACCCTCCTTAATTTTGGTAGCCCTGAAGATACCGCAGTCCAAGGGAAATCAGCGCCGTATACTCCATCTCAGTCTGCGCTGTCTGAGTCTACGCCGTCTGAGCATACCACTGAGCCCTCTACTTCAGCGGCTACCTCGTCTGCCCTTATTGCCCAAGATCTCAGGAATGGTGTTGTTCTACTTGCCACGGCTACGGTCTTAGTCAAAAATCGTTCCGGAGTTTTAGTTCCCTGCCGAGCGTTGCTGGTTTCCGGCTCCCAGTTGCATCTAATAACTTCTCGTTTCACGAATCAGCTTCAGCTTCGAAAAATGAAATCATCGACTGCAGTCTCGGGAATAGGCGACTCTAGCTTCGTCACGGATGGATTTTCGGTCAACGTTAGCCTGCACTCTCGCTCATCGGATTACTCAACTCTCATCACTGCCATTGTAGCCTCTAGCATAACCGATCGACAGCGATTGGAATTGACACGCAAAACTGGAACATTCCATCTAACATACCACTAGCTGATCCGGAGTTTTATAAGCCGCAGCGCGTCGATCTGCTAATTGGCGCAAGTCTGTTTTTCGAGCTCCTGTGTGTTGGTCAGGTCAAGCTACTGCCAGGATTGCCTTCAATTAAGAAAACGCGCTTGGGATGGGTCGTGTCTGGAAGTTGTTCGCGTTTAAAAGGTTTCTCGTTGATGGTCTCTCGCGCTCAGGCCGTAGCTGCTGAGGATAATAGTCCAGAGGATCGGCTTGAGGTGCTTCTTCGGAGGTTTTGGGAGGTAGAAAATTGCATCGAACCAATAATAAAGTCTACCAAAGAAGAGCTAGATTGTGAAGCACACTTTGTGCAGCATTTCCGTCGACTACATAAAGGCGATTATTGTGTTCGGCTGCCAGCAAAATATAATTGGGATCTCCTTGGAGAATCTTACAATCAAGCGCTTCGTAGATTCCTGACCCTTGAGAGAAAGTTAGATCGTCGCCCTGATGTTAAATCTCAGTATGCAGCATTTATAAAGGAGTTCCTTGATTTAGGCCATATGTCTCAGGTTCCTACCCAGTCAATCAGCAACTGCCGATATTTTTTGCCTCACCATTGCGTCATGAAGGAAGATAGTTCTACGACCAAGCTTCGCGTCGTTTTTGATGGATCCACTTCAACCTCATCTGGATATTCCCTGAACGACGTTTTAATGGCTGCTCCCGTAATCCAACCCAAACTGTTTCATATTCTTGCTCGATTTCGGTCATACGCCGTTGCGATTGCGGGAGATATCTGTAAGATGTATCGTTGTGTAAGAGTCTCGACCGAGGATAGCAACTTGCAGTGTATTCTGTGGAGAAACTCCAGGGAAGAAGACTTGCGTGTGTTTCAATTGGAAACCGTTACTTATGGGCGAAGCCTGCATCCTATCTATCTGTGCGAGCGATGCATCAGTTGGCAATGGACGAGCAGATGGCGTTTCCAGTTGGAGCTGAAATTCTTCGCCGTGACTTCTACGTGGATGACTTTATATCTGGAGCCAGCTCGCAGGAGGAGGCTATCCGAATTCGGGAGCAAACTACTGGAATTTTGGCTAGAGGTCAGTTCAGATTGAGGAAATGATGTTCAAACGTCCCTGCTGTGCTGGATAGAGTTCCGGAAGAGGACAAGGAAACATTTTTGAAGTTCGACGATGGCAGCCATGTGACTAAAACTTTAGGACTTGCGTGGGATCCGCTTTCTGATCTACTCTTATTTTCGTTCTCGGCCCTTCAATCTTCTTTGAATTCCTGCAGGCGCTCTGTTTTGTCATCCATAGCGCGATTCTACGATCCTCTCGGACTAGCTGGTCCCGTAATTACTAAATCCAAAATCTTTCTCCAGCGTTTGTGCCAAGAGAAGTTGTCCTGGGATGAAAGCCTTCCAGTCGCACTGAACACCGAGTGGCAGGAAATATGCACCAGTTTTGGTCAGATTCGTCGACTTGAATTTTCTCGGCGGGTACTCGTTCCAGACTCTACGCTGGAAATTCACGGATTTTGCGGTGCCAGCATCGAGGCTTATGGTGCATGCATTTATGTGGTGTCCAAGGGTCAGCATTCCAGCAGTCACTTACTTTGTGCCAAATCTCGTGTGGCTCCTTTGAAAACACTTACAGTACCAAAGTTGGAGCTTTGTGGAGCGGAGTTGCTGGCTAGGCTCATGTCTGAGATAGCTGGAATGAATGTCTTCAAGGGAAGGTGTTACTGTTGGTGTGATTCTGCCATTGCGATCTCTTGGATTCAAGATTTAATATTTTTGTTGCAAATAGAGTGTCAACGATTCAGGAAATGACCGAAAAAATGGAATGGCGCTATGTTCCCACAGCGTTAAACCCAGCCGACATTCTGTCTCGAGGGGCTCATCCGACTGAGCTGAATGAGTCACCTCTTTGGGCTCATGGTCCTCCATTTCTTTGCGGCTCCTCAGATGACTGGCCACCCACTGTGCTACCTGATAAGCCCTTGCTACCAGCCCTTGAACTGCGTCGGAAGGCTCTTCTCGTCAAATCGCCCTACATGGACATTATTGCTGATTCCAAGTATGCGAATTCATTTGCTTCTTTGCAACGCGTTTTCGGATACATTCACAAGTTTTGCAACCGAATTCGGCGCCCCGGACTCACTGTCTCAGACATTGAACATGGAACCCAGTTATTGCTACGACTAGTCCAGCGTACTCAGCTATGGGAGGACATGAAGTCACTGCGGGCAAGGGGAGCCGTCTCCCCATCGAGCTCAATCGCATCGTTATCGCCATTCATGGATCAGTTTGGAGGAAGACGGTAAACAAGGCAGTAAACAAGTGCGTAAGATGCTTTCGACTGAAGCCCAGGGTATTGGAGCATATTATGGCGGATCTTCCAAAGGAGCGGCTCGATGGTTCTCATGCCTTTGAGATCACAGGCGTGGACTTCTGTGGGCCGTTTTTCTACAAACCGGAGGCACGCAACAAGGCTCCAATCAAGTGCTACGTCTGCGTCTTCATTTGTTTCGGTACCAAGGCGGTTCATCTGGAACTTATAAAGGACTTATCCACAGTTGCTTTTCTACATGGATTAAAGCGCTTCATATGTACCAGACGAAAGCCGCGGCAAATTTGGTCAGACAACGCAACCAATTTTGTCGGCGCTAAGAATGAGCTGATGGAATTAAAGCGCCTGGTCCTCAGCGATGACCATCAGAAGGCGCTGCTGGATTTTTGCTTGGTCGAGGCTATAGACTGGCATTTCATTCCTCCGCGCTCCCCTCATTTTGGTGGTCTATGGGAGGCTGCAGTGAAGACGGCCAAGTACCACGTCTACCGTGCGATAGGCAACTCCGTTCTTGGATTTGACGAGCTGCGGACGCTGTTGTGCCACATCACGGCAGTGATTAATTCAAGACCTTTAGTTTCAATTTCAGAGAGCCCTGCCGATCTAGATGATTTGAATGGTGGCCCTCCTGCTTCGTTCGCTGAGCCTGACGTCACGCAGCTAAACTTCGATCACCTGGACGGCAGCGCGTTTCGTACCTGCAGCAGCTCTTTTGGTCCCGGTGGAAGGAGGAGTACATAACTTCACTACAGCAGCGCTCAAAGTGGCGCACTGCGAAGCCTAGGTTAGCTGTCGCAGATTTGGTTCTTGTCAAGGATGATAATCTTCCTCCCATGAAGTGGCCACTGGCGAGAGTGGTCGAGCTTTTGCCTGGACGAGATGGCGTTTCCCGAGTTGCTGTGCTGAAGACGTCATCTGGAATCACCAAGCGCGCCGTCAACAAGCTGCGCCTGCTGCCCCTTAAAGATGCTGTTGAAAGTCAGGCTTCCAACGGCTTGCTGCATAGGGCCCGGCCATTTGGCCCGTCAGCCCTTGCATGGGCAGTCTTGAGCTAATCGTCGCAGCTATTAGATTAACATCCTCGCATCAATCGTTCGCCCAATCATCCCCATATGTAACTACGCAATAAGTTGGTTTACATTGCATTTCATTAACTTCAAATTCCAACTGTAGCGCCATTTGGCTAATAATAATTGTTGTGAAATCCTCGATACGAGATTTCAATGTTGAGCAGAAATGCTCTGGGGAATCTTTGCGTTTAATAATGTACTACACGATATAGACAATTCGAGATTTATTCATTTGGACTTCAATCAACTTAAACTTTAAACGTAATTCGCGTATAGAGTACAATGTAATGGGTAATACGGGTGTAAGCACGGCCGGCTGCAACTGCTAATTGTCGTTGTGATTTCGTCGACACGCAAACGAAGACTCTTCTTGGTGATCGGAGACGAGGTTACGCCGCCCTAGCATGAAACGATGCCGTTCTCCGAGTGGGCAATTGCAGTTAGAGCGCTCTCACTCTCTTTGTAGTTTAACCCTTAGAAAACCGTCCATGCCGCCCCCAATACTGGGACCAGTATTAGAAACCAACGGATGTCACATGTGAATGCTCTGTGAATAAAGAAAGTGTTCGTTATGGTACATGTATGGTCGAATGGAGCTAGCAACGGTGGTAGGATTATTCTGAGGTCTGTGGCAACGGTAGCCGACATAGTTTAGAGACCGATCGTTTATATACGCCTGATGCTGTTTTAACAGTTGCGACTCTGACTAAACTGTCAGCTCCAGGGTGAACTTCTATTATCCTTCCCAGTTTCCACTCGTTGGGTGGCAGTCGGTCATCCTTGACAATTACTAGATCGCTGACTTGTAGATTGTCGGTTTCATGTCGTCACTTTGGACGGGCTTGAAGATGTGATAGCCAATCCGAACTCCAACGCTTCCAAAATTGCCGGATCATTTTCTGTCCTTCCAGAAATTGGACTGTGAGTGGAACATCCCTTGTCGTTACATCCGGCGGAGCTAATAATGAATCTCCAATAAGAAAATTTGCCGGGGTGAGGACAGCTAGGTCCTCCGGCTCCGCGCTTAGTGGACATAAAGGCCTGGAATTTAAACAGGCTTCAATTTGTGTTAGCACGGTAGCAAGTTGTTCGTAGGTCATTTTATATCCTGAAAAGGCTCGATAGAGATGTTTTTTGACAGACTTTACATTTGCCTCCCAAAGGCCTCCGAAATTAGGACTATGCGGTGGATTAAAATGCCATTGGACGTTTCGGGCGGCTAAAGCAGGTATTACAGTTGTGGGTAGCTCTCGTTTCAAATGTATTTGCCAGGTTTGAAGAGCCCGGTGGGCACCAATGAAGTTCGTGCCGCAATCGCTATACATGTGTTGACAGTAACCCCGACGCGCGATGAAACGTTGTAGGGCCATGAGAAAGTGTTCGGTGGTTAAGCCCGTGACCGCTTCAAGATGAATTGCCTTTGTAGCCAAACAGATGAAAACTGCGCCTTGTAGTTTGTGTGTCCACGGAATCTGGATGCTTGAATTTCGAACGCGCCTGTATAGTCCACTCCGGTGGCGATGAATGCACGAGTTGGCGGATTGACTCTATGTAGGGGAAGATCGGCCATCAATTGTGCTGCTGGTTTCGGTCGGTGACGAAAACATCGGACGCATTGTCGAAGAATGCGTTTGACAGTTTGTTTTCCGTTGACTATCCAGAATTTGTGTCGAATAGTGGCCAGCGTTAATTCGGTGCCGCCGTGGAGTGCGAGACGGTGGGCGTTACGCACGACGAGATCGGTAAAATGATGATGATTGGGAATGATCATTGGTTGTCGCTGGCTTATTGGAAGGTGCATTGCATTTCGCAGTCGACCTCTGACTCGTAGAATTTGTTGGTCATCTAGAAATGGGGATAATTGACACAGCTTGTGTGTGCCCGATAGTGTCTTGTTTCCCTTCAACCTCAATATTTCTGTCGCGTAGACCTCCTGTTGAATGCTGCGAACGAGATGAATTAAAGCGTTATCGAGCTCCTGCACACTCAGTGGTCCAGACAGTTTGTCCCCTTTGGCTTGAATGTTATGTATAAACCGTAGAATATATGCCATGACTGATATTAACTTGTCGTATGAGGACGAGTTTTGGATGAAGGCTTCTGGAGCCTCCGAGACTTGCACAGCATTTTGGAACAAAACTGATGGTTTCTCCTCGATTATAGTCCTGTCGATGTCCTGACTGGGAACTCCGTTTGCAGGCCATTGGCTTTCCGGCTGTTGTAGCCATGATGGTCCAGACCACCATAATGGATGTACTGCTAACTCTTGTGGTGTTAAGCCACGAGTTGCGCAGTCCGCTGGGTTTACCGCAGTAGGTACGTGTCTCCACTGAGTTGATGTACTATGCTCCAAAATCTGTCCAACGCGATTTGCCACAAAGGTTTGCCATCGGTGGAACAAAACGATAGTAGCATCTGACCAATAGAAGGTTGCCATAGGTGGTCCTGCAGTGCGCAGTTGGTCCCGGATCCATTTTGCCAGTTTAACTGCCAGCAGCGCACCCGAAAGCTCGACTCGTGGAATTGTGATCGGTTTCGTGGGTGTGACTCGACTGCGTGCAGCTAGCAAATGAGTTTGAATCATTCCGTTTGGTAGCTCCGCACGAATATATGCACATGCTGCATACGCCAGTGATGATCCATCGCAGAAAACATGTAGCTGTAATGACGCAAGCTCGTGGATGTTGAAGCGCAGCCATCGTGGTACTTGAATTTGCTCGACATATGGCAAGTTCTGTATGAATCCCTGCCATCTATCAAGCAGTTCGGTTGGCAGCGGTTCATCCCAGTCCAGTTGTGCTAGGCTGCCATCGTTGCGTTTGATGCGGGCCATCCAGGAGTCCTTGAGTATGACACAGGGCGTGATGAAACCTAATGGGTCGTACAGTCGGGCGACTGTGGAAAGTAGAGAACGTTTAGTATGTGCGTGACTGATTTCAAAATTTATCTTGAACCCAAAATAGTCTTGATGTGGATGCCAATAGAGGCCTAAGGTTTTAACGGGATCTTGGTATTCAAACTCTAATAGTGTCTTATGAGATAAATGGTCTGGAGGTATGTCTTGTAGCAGAGAAGCGTCATTCGCAGACCACTTTCGAAGTTCCATTCCTGCTGATCGTAAGGCTCCGATCAATTGATTTTGAATTTCTAATGCTCCTTCGCGAGTGGAAGCTCCGCTTTGTACGTCATCAACGTATATTTCGTGTCGAAGGACCCTTTCCGCGAGTGGATATCGGTCGCGTTCATCCTGCGCCAGTTGATGTATGACGCGAATGGCTGTGTAAGGAGCTGAAGCAGTTCCAAACGTAACTGTGTTGAGATAATACTCAGCTACTTGGTTGTGTTCGTCATGCCAAAAGATGCGTTGATATTGCGAATCCTCTGCGTTCATGTCAATGCATCTATACATCTTCTGAATGTCGGCAGCAAAAACAAAACGATGGAAACGCCAATTCAGGACCACGCCGGCTAGATCGTTTTGGAGCGCTGGTCCGGTGCATAGGACGTCATTGAGCGATTTTCCGTTTGACGTTTTACAGGAGGCGTCATATACTACTCTAACCTTCGTAGTGACACTTTCCTCTTTGAATACTGCGTGATGAGGCAAGGTGCAACATGTGGACTCGATTCCATTCTCCTTGCTAATGATGCAATGCTGCTGCTCCTTGGTTGTTACTTTGGTCACCTGGCCTAGTTGGAAGTACTCATTCATGACCTCCGAATATTTGGCTTGCAGCTCCGGCTGCCTTTGGAATCTTCGTTGAAGCATTTGGAATCGATTCATCGCGATTTGACGTGATTTGCCTAGCACCTGCGAAGGGTCAAACAAACGCTTAAGTGGTAGCCGTACCAAATACTTGCCGTTTCGCTGACGGATGTGAGTTCGTTTAAAATGTTCCTCGCACCATCGCTCTTCTGGTGTGAGCTGTTTTGCAGAACCGAGATGCTCCATTTCGAAGAATTTCTGGACGAGATTCTCTAGCCTGTTGTGGTGACATCTAATGGTGACAGCGTGTGAGCGTGTGGAAGTGGCTCGACCAAAGACTATCCAGCCAAGCTGGGTGTGCTGTGCAATTGGTTGGTTCTCCTTTCCTCTGCGGATATCTGAAAGCAGGATCTGTGGGATTACGTCCGCTCCCAGCAGAAGATCAATCCGTTGTGGTTTGTAGAACCCGGGATCGGCGAGTTCTATTCCGTTCAAATGAGGACATTGCTGCAATTTGATGGATTTTGAAGGTAATTGCGATGTAAGCGTTTTAAGTATAAACGCAGTATCAATGGTAGTACAAAACTGCGAAGTACAAGAACTTAATGACAATTCTGTAGTGTAGGTACACCTGTTCTTGGAGGTGGTCCCAACTCCAGCGATTTCTGCCGAAATTGGATGCCGCTTGAGGTTGAGAGCCTGCACTGTGTGCTCTGTAATGAGGGTTCCTTCCGAGCCTGAATCCACTAACGCACGTACCACAGCTGTTGCCGTAGCGGAGACTAGTTGCGCAGAGTGTGTTCTCACAGACGAGTCGGTCGCTGCAGACTGTGGATGACCACCGGAACTAGTGTTGGGAACCCCTGGGAGAGGCTGTGCCGCGCTCTGAGTAGGAAGTGGGGTCCTAGCGTAGAGTTGCGTAGGTGTAGCCCTGCCAGATGAGTCGCTCGTTGTATACTGCCAGGAGTTACCGGAACGAGCGCTGTGGGAGGCTGCGTGAGGCTGTGTTGCCACCTGAGCAGGAGTTGGGAAGTGCAGCAGTGTATGGTGTCTTTGACCACACTGCGTGCAGTTCCTTTTACTGGTACGTTTTGAAAGTGCATGGGAACGGCTCAGACAGTTGAGGCATGCCTTTGCATGATCGACGATGGCTTTCCTTGCAAAGCAGTCCTTGGACAAAAGGTCCGGGCAATGCCGGAGATTGTGACTGTCGCTACAGTGAGGGCAGCGAGTGTATTCGGCAACCGCAGTCTTGGCGTGGAAACTGTTGCCCTTGTATGTTACGTTGCCAACTGCCTTCTTCGGGTGCCTTTGATGGACAGGCTGCGGCACAGGTGTCCGCGTCGTGGAGTGGCCTCGATTTTCGAACACATCGATGCTGACGAGACGGTCGTTGAGAAATGATTGTAGCTGAGAAAACGTGGCAAGTTCGGCAGAGCTCCCGAGATGGAGCTCCCAAGCTTGCAGGGTCGGGCTTGGCAGTCTGGAAGTGAGATGATGAGCCATCCAATGCTGAACATCTAGATTCTTGAAAGCATTGAGACAAACCGTCGCAACATTAAGCATATGTTTTATATCAGCAGACTGCTCCTTTGTCAACTGTGGCAAGTCATACAAACCGTTCATATGGTACATAAACTGCAGCCGTTTGTTGTCGTATCGCTTGAGGACGAGACTCCAAGCTGTTGCATAGTTATTTCCCGCAAGCGCCATCTGCTGAATATCCTCGTCGCGATCCGAGGGAAGAGCTTGCTTCAGGAAATGAAACCTTTGGACGTCGGACAGTTTCTGGTTGTTATGGATGAGTTGAACAAATGCATCGTGAAATGCCGGCCAATCCACAAACTTGCCTGTAAATGTCGGTACAGGTAGCTTGGGCAATTGCACTGATGATACCGATGGATTTGCTGGCTCTGGATTCTGCTGTACCGGTGGTGCTCTTGGACATACATTTTCGTAGGCCTCTGATATGATGCTGAATGCCGTTGTATAGTCTTCATCAAAGCGAAAGGCCACTTCGCTGGACACATAACTATGCGTACTTGGACAACGAAGTATTAGCAAACGTTGATGATTTTGCTCAAATTCACCTAAGAACCGTTGCAAAGTTTGTAAGCGCGTTTGAAAATAAGCTTTTGTTTTCCGATCTGCGCCATCCTTTCTGAAATTACGCACCGTTTGATTAACTCTCGCAATGAGATTTGTCTGAATAACACTGAGATTGTCGATCTCCACCTGAGGATCGGCTTCGAGATCGTGGGACTCGGCTGTTGACATGTTGCTGTTATATGTGCATGTACCTTTCTCACCCTTAGTTGCCCTCTCTTTGACCTTGTACAAAATACCCACAACGAAACACTTACTCTGGTACTCGGGAGTGCTTCTCTTTGCTTAAAGCGTAGCTTGCGAGTCGTTTTTGTTGGGGTTGTCCGAGCGGAGAGCAGAAACTGTGCTACTGTGAGCGTTGAGTTGAGGCCTTGTGTCTAGAGATGATGTGCAGCAACAGAACGCTCGTTGGTCTCTTGGTTTCTGCTTTGCACGAGAGAGAGGCTGCTGTCTAACCGTCGGCTTGAGGTGTGTTTTGTGTGCTGCAGTGAGGCTACTGTCCAGGCGCAGAGCTATCGTCTGGTCTTCTTTGTCCCTGCTTCGTGCGAGAGATAGCGGCTGTTGGATAAACCGTTGGTTTGCGGTGTGTTTGCCGTTTACAGTTGCAGCCGATAAAATATGATTTTATTTGTACATTTAACTGAACGCGGAACGAGGTAGAATCATATGCGGATAGTACGAATTAAACGCGATCCCCTCATGGGCCACCAAAAATGTTGTGAAATCCTCGATACGAGATTTCAATGTTGAGCAGAAATGCTCTGGGGAATCTTTGCGTTTAATAATGTACTACACGATATAGACAATTCGAGATTTATTCATTTGGACTTCAATCAACTTAAACTTTAAACGTAATTCGCGTATAGAGTACAATGTAATGGGTAATACGGGTGTAAGCACGGCCGGCTGCAACTGCTAATTGTCGTTGTGATTTCGTCGACACGCAAACGAAGACTCTTCTTGGTGATCGGAGACGAGGTTACGCCGCCCTAGCATGAAACGATGCCGTTCTCCGAGTGGGCAATTGCAGTTAGAGCGCTCTCACTCTCTTTGTAGTTTAACCCTTAGAAAACCGTCCAATAATTGTTATTAGGATAGTATTTCATGAAGTCTAGTGTAAGTTAGGCTAGGGCAAAGCGGGAGCGCAATAAAAGCTCGCTCTCTCGCTCTTGGCGAATTCGCCCCGCTTTGCCACCGTAGGTAAGGTAGGCACAGAAGAAATTGTTTTAATATATGAAGGAAGTCGAGAAAAATCCATGAAAACGAACGCACGCACCCCTTTTTTTGTCGTATTAAAATACAAAATTGCAGTCACCCAAGTTGTTTCGGTATCTTTATTTAGAAAAACTATTCTAAAATTTCATGGCGCCCCCGGGTGGACTTGCAATTTAAACGTATTAATTCAAGTGGAAGGCAAAACTGACAGTGACACAGTGGAGAAAAGATAAATAGCCAAAATCTATTATACCTACATGTACATGCAAGTTAACGTACCCAATTCTATTGAGCAATCCCAATCTTTGACACTCGCCTAAATGGAAAACCAATGTTTGCCCACACCCGGCTTCTCATAAACAATCTCACACCCGGCTTTCTGCAGATCCTGCACTTTAGGCATTTTACAGTTCTCTCTTTGGATGACGAAATCCAATACTCGGGATGGCGAAATCAATTGAAATGTTTTTAGAAAAACTTTTCCCGAAAGGCATCGACGATGCAAAGATCAAAAAGTTCAAGTCTAAAAATTAAGATCGCGCAATCCCTTTGTCCGGAATCCTTTGTGACCCTCTACTTAAATCTATATCTGTGAACTTAGAAGTAAAATAAAAACTTTTTAAAAACGCAATCCGCTACCGCAGTTATTTAATTTGCATATGTGCTGCAGCTAAATTGCCAAATTGACCGCGACGTGTGTGCAAATAATTCAACAAACAAAACTAAAAATCACCGCGTCGGTCGTGCAATACCCTGTCTGCAGCTATATACAAATGGAGATATATATACCATCTACCCAAGAAGATCCAAGTGGAGCATCCAGTATGAGAAGAGGAGAGTACAGCACCTGGAATTTCCAATCTTCTCAAGAGGTATTTGTGCAAAAAATTGAAAGCTCGAGTGAAGACGAAAAGATTAAAAAACTCGCAATTATTGTCTTGTGCTGAAACAATTGCACCTCGCTTTCAATTCTTGGCACATACGTATGACATAGTAGAGCTCGATTGCATGCTGTAGTTAAAGTTGAGCATATATATTAATACATATATACATATGTACATCTAACCCTCTTGGACGCAATAACTACACATATAACTCATTTTAACTGCAATCGCTGTCACCCCTTTCCCCTTTCTCGTTTTCGTTGTGTCAAATATATGTATAGTTGGGTCGTTGGCCAAGCACGCATACCAATACGCAGCAGCAGCGGTGAATTTTTTCGTCTCGCTTTCGCTCTTCACCGTTGCTTATCGTTGTTCTTTTGTTTGGCGCGCTTGATCCAAACCAAACACCAAGTGACGCGCTACCCTGTTTTCGTCAGAACCCTTCAGAACTGCAGCGGTGAAATTTTTCGTTTTCGCTTGTCACCAGTGCAGTTCGTTGTTATTTTTGTGTGGTTTTCGTGCACGCGCCAGCCAAGCGACGCTCTACCCAAAATTTTTCGGGTATATTGGTTTTTCACCTCGTTTGGGTACAATTACCCATTATTTCATTGAGTGCCTCGGCTTTAAATACGATTATTAGAAACGATCTTTCGCCTTCAGTTGCTTGTATTGAGAATCAATATGACCTCAAAAGCCAACAATATTGCCCTTGAAGAGCTGAAGAAAAAACGCAGTTGCCGTGTCAAAGGCATTCGTTTATTAGAGGACCGTTTAGAAGCGGGGGATATTCCGCTGGTATTGACGGAGCTCGAGTGCAGACTCGAAACGCTGATGCGTAGCATTGACACGGCACGCGAACTTCAAGAGAAGATTGAAGATATAGACATTGAGGATGAATTTGGAGTCGAGTTGGAAGAACTCTCAATTGTCACAAAGGCAAAATTAATGTCTCTCATTTGCGCATTAAAGACAGCTGATGAGACAATACCGGCAGTACCAGCTTATGGTGGCCCAACTCGTGCTCGCCTCCCGAAGTTAGCTCTGCCGCAGTTCAGCGGCAACTTTTCGGACTTTAAAAACTTCATAGGTTTATTTGAGACTCTAGTTCAAAATGACCAAAGCATTCCAATTATCGAAAAGTTCAACCATTTGCTTTCGTGTCTCTCCGGCGAAGCGTTGGGATCAGTTAGGGCTTTCCAAGTAACCGAGACCAACTACGAGAAAGCAATGGCTAGCTTAAAAAGGGTCTACGATAATGATTGTCTGATCTTTAAAATCCACATTGATTCCCTACTTAGTCTTCCCAAAATGACCCAGCAATCAGCATCGTCCTTAAGGAACCTTATCGATACCGCCTCATCCATATATGGTTCGTTGTTGTCGATAGCGATGATAAAAAGATCTCGAATGCGATGATTATTCATCTCGTCTTGAGCAGAGTCGATCCGGTGACCAAAGAGAAATGGGAAGAACAGCTCGATTATGACAAACTGCCACTTTGGACGGACTGTGAAAAGTTGCTTAATCGCAGACATCAGCATCTTTCGGCCGAAAATTCGGACAAACCAAAGCAGGAGCAGAAAGCTGTGCCAAGCAAGCCGCATAATCGGAGCTCATTCGCGTGTTCCACCGCGAATACCAAAAACCAACAATGCAGCTACTGCAATGCGAAAGGCCATTTGTTGACAGATTAAGTCCATTTGGTCGGCTGGCAGTAATGCAAAGGTTCGAATTCGCAAAAACTGCATCCTTGTGCATCAATTGTCTGCAGCCAGGCCACTCTGTAGTACGATGCAAAGCTAAGAAGTGTCGAGTGTGTGGCTGCTCACACCATACCTTATTGCATAGGTACACAGTGGCGAATAAAAGTCTAGCGTTACCATCACCCCCAGAGAATTCTTCTCCTCCTCCCAATCAGAATCAACCTTCCACTTCGCATGCTCTCCATGCGACAGCTATGGATAGAGTTATTCTGGCTACGTCGATCGTAAGCGTCCGAACAAATAATGGTGAACATGTTTTGGCCCGAGCTCTGCTTGACTCGGGGTCTCAAACCAATTTATAACTGTGGACTTAGCACAGCGCTTACAGATCCGTAGGGAGGAGTCGTGTATCAACTTGCTTGGTATTGGTGAATCTAATTCACAAGTCAAGAAAAAGATACACACGGTGGTGAAGTCGCGAATTACTGGTAGTGAGTTTTCGGTTGATTTCTGGATTCTAAAGTCCATTTCGGGGTATCACCCTGATCAAACACTTAACGTGAGTGACTGGAAAATCCCGAAGAACTTACCACTTGCAGACCCATATTTTTTCAAGCCACAGAAGATAGATATGTTGATAGGTGCAGAAACATTTTTCGAACTTCTATCTGTTGGTCAGATTCGACAAGGTCCTGACTATCCAACTCTGCAGAAAACGCTTCTCGGCTGGATTGTGTCGGGCAGATACACTCCAAAGGTGACTGCCACCCAAGAAGCTAGGAATTGTTTGAGTTGTCGAGAAGAGTCAGTGATCCACATCGACAATACATTACAAAAGTTTTGGTCACTGGAAGAATTGCCGTCTTCTAAAAAGTCTTTATCTCCTGAACACAAGTTATGTGAAAAGCATTATAGAAGGACTGCTCAGGTCGTGCCTTCAGGTCGGTTTGAAGTAAGACTGCCGTTCAAATCAGATCCCAGTATCTTAGGCAACTCCTTTGAAGTGGCTAAACGGCGGTTTTTATCGCTTGAAAAAAGATTGTCTCGTGACCCCGAGTTACAGAAAATGTACTTGGAGTTCATGGAAGAGTACCTCTCCTTGGGTCACATGTCTACCACAGACAAGGTTAGGTTAGGTTAGGTTGAGGCGGCTGCCGGGCTCGCTCAGAGCCCGTCACACTTAGGCCGGATTCGGCCCGTTGTGATACCGCATAGGATCATTTCCTTCCTGCGTTGTGAGACTTCCTGTCAGCAATTATCCCATCCAGATGCTCTCACAAAGTTCGCTATCCTCCTGGGACATAGTTTGGACATCTCTGAGATGTCGTGTAGAAAGGCTGAGCCCAGGTGCTGTAGCCTTCTTCTGCTGAGAGCTGGGCAGAAGCAGAACAGATGTTCCACTGTCTCCTCCTCTTCCTCGTCTCTACAGCTGCGACAAAAATCGTTATGTGGGGCCCCCAGCCTGTTAGCGTGGGTGCCTATTAGCCAGTGTCCCGTGAGGGAACGTGTGACTACGCTGCACCTTTTCCTGCTTAACTTGAGGAGCTCGGAGGTGCGCTTCATGTCCATGGTCGGCCATGTTTGCCGAGTTGTGCGACATCGTGGCACTGTTTGCCACATATCGTTTTTTAGTCACTTGTATTGCTGCCTTATAATGAGCTTACAGGTGGCCATTGGCATACAGATATCCTCCTTGTCTTGGAGAAGGGGTATTGTAGTGCCAGATCTGGCCATCTCGTCCGCTATACAGTTGCCCTCGATGTCCCGGTGGCCCGGGACCCAAATTAGGCTAATAGCAAATTTCTGAGCCATCTCGTGCAGAGATTTGCGGCAGTCTGCCACGGTGGCCGAGTTCGAGGAAATCGCGCTTAGCGATTTGATCGCAGCCTGGCTGTCGCTATAAATGTTTAGCTTGGTTGCCGTGACGGCAGCCGCTTGTAGGCAGTCTAGTGCCTCCCTGATTGCTATGACTTCCGCTTGAAAGACACTGCAATGATCTGGGAGTCTGAAGGAATGCCTTATGTTTAGCTGTTCAGAGTAGATTCCCCCTCCGACTCTGTCGTCCAGCTTTGATCCATCTGTGAAGATGTTTATGGCCCCATCTGGGCCTGGGAGTTTCCGAGCCATTCGTCTCTGTGAGGGATGATTGTGTCGAAGGGAGTGTATGTATACTCTCTTGGAACTTGGTAGTCTGTTTTTGAGGGGACGGTACTGCTATTTAATATGGCTGAGTGACCTATGCACTGTGTCACCCATTGATCTGAGTCTCTTAGACGTATTGCTGCTGCTTCTGCCCGTTCCTTTCCTGCAAGGTCAAGGCTCTGTAGGCATAGGATGGCATTTAGCGCATCATTTGGGGTGGTGCGAAGAGCTCCGCTGATGCATAGGGCGGCAGTCCGCTGGACTTTGCCCAGTTGCTTGGTGATCGCCCTTTTTGATAGGGCCGGCCACCACACCGTAACTCCGTAGAGTAGTATTGGTCTAACTATAGCTTGATATATCCATTGGACAATGCTTGGGATCATACCCCATCTTAGCCCAATAGCTTTTTTGCATGTATAGAGTGCAGTCATTGCCTTCTTCACTCTGTCTTTGACATTCAGGTTCCAGCTAAGCTTCTTGTCAATTACCAACCCTAAGTAACTGGCACTGTCGCTAAAGGAGAGCCTGCATCCTTGTAGTATTGGAGTGTTGAGGGGCGGGACCTTGTATTTATTTGTGAATAGTACGAGTTCCGTTTTTGAGGGATTTACTCCCAGACCGCGCGATTCCGTCCAATCCGACAGTTGCGCTAGCTTTGTGGACATTAAGTCGCACAGTGTTTGGGGGTATTTCCCCGAGAAGATAATCGCAACGTCGTCCGCATAGGCCACGACTTTGCAGCCCCCCCCCTTCTAGGTCACATAGAATCTTGTTGACTGCTATGTTCCACAGAAGAGGAGACAGGACACCACCTTGCGGGGTGCCTCTGTTGACATACCTTGACTGGGCGGACGATCCCATCGATGATGTCACCGTCCTGCATGTGAGCAATTGATCAATGAGCATCACCAAGTGACGGTCCACCCCCAGGTCAGTCAGGGCTTCTGTAATGGCACCCGGTACAACGTTGTTGAAAGCTCCCTCAATATCGAGAAAGGCTATGAGTGAGTACTCTTTGTGATGCAGAGATTTCTCTACCGCTGAGATCACTTCATGAAGAGCCGTTTCCGTGGATTTTCCTTTCCGGTAGGCATGTTGTGCGCCTGACAGCAACTGAGGGTGTATAGTTGTCCTCAGTTGCAGCCCGACGAGTCTCTCAAAGGTTTTGAGGAGGAAGGACGATAGGCTGAATGGTCTAAAGTCTTTTGCAGCTGAGTGCGAGGCTTTCCCAGCTTTGGGAATGACGACTATCTTTGCCTTAAGCCATGTTCGCGGGATTGTACCCACAGCCAGTATCTTCCTGAAGCTACCTTGTAGCCAGTTGATGGCCGTATCCCCGGCCTTCTGAAGTTGGGCCGGGATTACCTGGTCTGGGCTTGGCGATTTGAACGGGTTGAAGCTGTTTATTGCCCAGCTTATGTTACGTTTTGTGAGGATGTGATCCATCGAGGTTACCGGTCCCTCTCCTGGAAGATGTGCCGTCTCGATGGTTGTGCACCCTGGAAAATGTGTGTCTAGTAGAATGTGCAGGGACTCCTCACTGGAGTTAGTCCACGTGCCGTCATTCCTTTTAAGCTACCCTACCGAGAGGTTAGTTTTTGAGAGAATCTTGCGAAGCCTTGCGGCCTCTGACGTTTCCTCAATTTCCGAGCAAAATTTTTGCCAAGAGGCCCTTTTTGCTTTCCTTGTTTCCTTTTTATATAGTGACAGACTGATTTTATAGTCTGCCCAGTGGCTCTCCTCTTTCGCGCTTTTGGCCCTGTTGAAGAGGGTCCTGCAGCTTTTACGTAGGATGTCTATTTGTTTTGACCACCAGGGGGGTTTCTTTTTCCCCCTAGGTTTGCTAGAGGGGCATGCTGCCGCGAAGGCTTTGTTGCATTCCTCTGTGAACCTGTTCACTAGGCGATCTAGGTCGTCTTTTGTGTCAGGGCATGATGGTGCTTTGGAGGGGAGTAAGTCCTCCAGGGCTGAGCTATATTTTTCCCAGTTGGCTTTCCTGGGATTAATATAGTCCTTAGGTTTCGGACACTCGAGAGATAGTGTGGTCTCGATGTATCTGTGGTCAGAGAAAGAGTGGTCATCAAGGACTTGCCAACTCTTGACTATGTCTAACAGGTTGGAAGACACTAGGGTGATGTCAATAACCTCCTGTCGATTTTTAATTATAAAAGTGGGGTCGTTGCCCTGATTACAAATAAATAGATTTGAGTTAAGGATGAAGCTGAAAAGTACCACAGACAACACAATCCCCAAAACTCCACATTATTTCATTCCACATCAGTGTGTGTTGAGGCCCCAAAGCACGTCGACCAAGCTCCGCGTCGTTTTCGATGCGTCTTGTAAAACGTCCTCTCAGGTGGCCTTGAACGACATATTGATGGTCGGTCCTACGATACAGGATGAGCTGTATTCGACATTGCTCCGATTCAGACTACACAGGTACGCCTTGACAGCCGATGTCAAGAAGATGTATCGCCAAGTCTGGGTCGCTGATGCGGATAGACAATTTCAGCTCATAGTGTGGAGAAGAGACCCGTCTGAGTCCTTGAGAATATACCAGCTCAACACCGTAACATATGGGACTGGACCAGCCCCTGTTTTGGCTATTCGGTGTTTGAAAAGGTTGAGTGAGTCTGCAAAACTCTCATTCCCTAAAGCTGCTGAAGTTATTGACTCCGACTTCTATGTCGATGACATGTTGACTGGTGCTGGTTGCGTAGAGGAGTTAAAGACAATTAAGTCTGATGTGGCTCAGGTTCTTCAAACCGCTGGGTTTGAATTGACTAAATGGTTTTCGAACTCACCTGAGGTCACCGCATCCGAGAGCACAGTTAAACCGATAACGATCTCGGACTCAGAGTCAACTAAGGCGTTAGGAATATCGTGGCTGCCACACGAAGACGTCTTTAAGTTCCAAATTGAGACGTCAGTTATGGGTCTCCGAGCGACAAAACGGAACATATTATCGGTGACATCAAAGCTGTTTGACCCCCTTGGCTTGTTAAGTCCTTTAGTAATTAAGGGAAAGATCCTACTGCAGAAGCTTTGGCTCAACAAGCTAGATTGGGATGAGTCAATTCCAATGAACTTGGAAACAGCATGGAACTTATTAAAAGAATCCTTGGGTCAGTTGGAGAAGATTACCATACCTCGATTTGTGCATACTGATCCCATGTCACCGATTCAAGTACATGCCTTTGCCGACGCATCCATGAGAGCTTATGGAGCCTGCGTCTATATCCGTAGAAAGACTGCAGAAGGTTTCAAGGTCTCTTTGTTGACTGCAAAGTCGAAAGTAGCGCCACTCAAGACGAAAACGCTCCCAAGGCTTGAGTTATGTGCCGCTCACCTTCTAGCAGACCTTTGTCACCGAATCAAATCACTGCTCAAGGTTCCAATTGATAAAATGATATTCTGGTCAGATTCAGAAGTTACTCTTCATTGGATCAGATCCCACCCTTCGTCGTTGTCAACATTCGTTGCGAACCGAGTAGCGGAGATTCAAGAGTGGTCAAGTGAAGCTACGTGGCGGCATGTGCCAACAAAACAGAACCCAGCAGACATAGTTTCGAGAGGTTGTGACGTAGAGGAAATCGTGCAGTCGATCTGGTTTGGTGGACCAGAGTTCTTAAAGTTTGAAGAAGAGAGCTGGGCCAGAAATCCACACTTCGAGCTTTCCGAAGAAGAGATACAGATGGAAAGTCGGAAGAAATCGGTCCGACTGACCGTCGCGGCCAAGCCAAATTACTTAGTGGATGTAATCGAGGGATACTCGTCACACCTCAAAGTGCTAAGAGTGTTCGTTTTCGTGTTCCGCTTCATCCGAAAATGCAAAGACAAAAGTCTCAACTTTGGAAAAATTCCGTCATCCGTAGAATACGACGAGGCGTTTCTAAAAATAGTCGAAATAACACAGAAAAATGAGTCTCAAGAAGATGTTGAAAGGGTTCGTAAAGGCACCAAGTTAGGCCCCAGTCTTCAGCGCTTTAGTCCCTTCATCCATGAAGAGGCTGGGACATGGTGCTCTTTTTCGTTGTTGGGAGTTGGGGGGCGATTAGTTAACGCTCCTATGTCATATAATGCCAAGTTTCCCTTGTTATTGACAAAACGCTTGCAGTTTGTGCAGACATACGTTCGCTGTCTGCATCAAACGAATTTTCATGCCGGCCCACGAGCACTCGTGAGTATCCTTAGACAGCGCATTTGGATAGTGAATGCTCAGGCGGTGCAGGGCGACAGTTAGGTCGTGTATTCGTTGCTTTAAATGCAAGCCGCTACTCCAGACCCAAATGATGGGCAACTTACCCGCAGACCGGCTCCGTGCTCTCCGACCATTTTCAGTATGTGGCGTTGATTTTTGTGCCCCAGTCTATACGACTCTGAAAATTCGTGGAAGGCCCCCTTATAAGTCCTACATAGCGTTATTTGTCTGTTTTGCGTCCAAGGCGGTTCATTTAGAAATTGTCTCCGATTTGACGACTAATTCCTTCTTGTTGGCATTCCAAAGGTTCGTCGGTCGTCGAGGATGTCCGCAACGCGTGAACTGCGACAACGCGACAAATTTCGTCGGAGCAAGTCGGAAGCGGACGCGATACGCGAATTTGCGTCAAGAAGCGGGTGCGAGTTTGCCTTCATACCGCCTCGAGCACCGCACATGGGCGGACTTTGGGAGGCCGGTGTGAAGTCTGTCAAGGGCCTACTCCTACGGGCAGTCGGAAGGGTCAGAGTGGTCGACCTAAGGACGAGCAGCGGAGCCACGTTCAGGAGGATAATCCACAAGTTGGCGCTTCTGCCACTGGTTTGAAGCCTTCCAGGCCTTCAACGGGGCCGGTGTAGCGCCATTTGGCGTATAATAATTGTTATTAGGATCGTATTTTATGAAGTCTAGTGTAAGTTAGGCTAGGGCAAAGCGGGAGCGCAATAAAAGCTCGCTCTCTCGCTCTTGGCGAATTCGCCCCGCTTTGCCACCGTAGGTAAGTTAGGCACAGAAGAAATTTTTTAATATATGAAGGAAGTCGAGAAAAATCCATGAAAACGAACGCACGCACCCTTTTTTTCGTCGTATTAAAATACAAAATTACAGTCACCCAAGTTGTTTCGGTATCTTTATTTAGAAAAACTATTCTAAAATTTCAGCAACAGTTATTAAAAACGCTTAATAGCTTACCAAACGCATTAATAACGAGGGAGAACGTTGTGAGTTGCTGCGGACACCGCAACTCTACAGTTATACCCGATACTAAGTCAGTATGGCTCTCCTCCGGCAGACGCCGCTAATATTAAACGACACGACAAAGAATGCGTGCGAGAGAGACAGAAAATCAGTCTGAGCGTGACGTCGGGCGCTGCGTAGCCAATGCAAATTGATTTGTTCCTTTTGGCTACAAAAATTATCTGATCTGATCCAAATTCAGCAACCGGATAGATATAGTCATTCTCTATGATTCTGCGTTTTCAGTTTTCTCGAATCTCCAATATTGTGGATGCAACAGATTTTCGTCTTTTGTGGGGGCGGATGGGGGTGGGGCGAAATTCTGAGATATACGTTTTTTAGTGACATTTTAAAGGAGTGTGTGTACCAAATTTGGTTACTCTAGCCTTAATAGTCTCTGAGATTTGTGGTTGCCTCAGATTTTCGTCCTTTGCGGGGGCGGAAGGGGGTGTGGCGAAATTTGGACACGAAACGGTCAAGGTCCGATATTACAGGAGTGTGGATACCAAATTTGGTTGCTCTAGCTCTTATGGGTTCTGAGATCCTTGAACTCATATTTTGCAATTGGCAAAACCGACCATGAAACCTGTGTGTTAGAGTGAGACAGAGCGAGAAAGAGTGAAATTGTTTTCGTGATTCTGGCTGTAATAATTATACGATCTGGTTCAGATTTTGCACTCTAGAAGATATAGTCATCTTCTACGATTCTGCGTTTTTAGTTTTCTCGTATCGTCGAAATTGTGGATGCCACAGATTTTCGCCCTTTGTGGGGGCGGAAGTGGGCGGGGCAAAGTTTTGAAATATTTTTGGAGCAGTGACATATCACAGAAGTCTGGATCCAAAACATCGTTGCTCTAGCTCTTATAGTCTTTGAGCATTAGGCGCTGAAGGGGACGGACAGACGGACGGACGGACAGACGGACAGACGGACGGACGGACAGCCAGACATGGCTCAATCGACTCGGCTATTGATGCTGATCAAGAATATATATACTTTATGGGGTCGGAAACGATTCCTTCTGGACGTTACACACATCCACTTTTACCACAAATCTAATATACCCCAATACTCATTTTGAGTATCGGGTATAAAAATACATAATTGCAGTGTACAATTAAACGAATTCTTAATATCCAACTCAATACCAGAATTTGCACAAAGCATATACATCAACAATAACGTAACAAAAATTAAACCACTGTCTTATTTGCAAACCAAAGAAATCGTAATAGAAAATACGCGATTAAATAATGTATTACATGTAAGCATAATACTACTATTTGTCATAATCATAATAGGATTAAGCTACAAATTGTTTAATCTAAGTAAAAGCAATAAGCCTAAAACCGACCCGCACATAGAAACATCCTTAGATGAAGACGAGGAATCCCCAGCAGGCACAGTTTTAGACGCACTATACTATATCCAAGGATAATCGCCTGAGGACAAGCTTAAATCTAACAATGGGGTAGTGACATATCTATAGTCCATGCTCCGCATACCCTTGTCTATGTCTATTACCCTGCACCCACAATACTATAAACAATCCGACACCCTCAGCTTCGAAACCCCATTAACAATCTCACGCTCGAAATGGAGCACGCGTAGCCGATTGCAGGCAATGTAAACAAACACCCTAAGCTAGAAGTTGAACATAAAACAATAGATGCCGCACTAGAATCCAGCCGCACTAAAATCCATTCTCATCGATTCTCAAGAACCACGCTATCGTAGCTGACCAATCAGAGGCCCTATTCTCAGCCGCCATTCCCACATATCGATCGAGTCACGTACTCCATCTCCGAAGCCGAAGTCGAAGCCAACGCCTCCGAATCCAAATCCGAATCCCAAGCCGAGCATCATGATATAAATAGTCTACATTTAAGAAGGCAAATCAGTTCTATTCAAGACAAACGCCAATAAATAAAATAAAATCTTTTTTAAAACGTAAACTGACGTGTCGCATATTTAACTATATATGTGTGCCCTGTGTATATTGCTCGCACTCGGGAATTATCACGTCTTTACAGATCGATATCCTCCATCAACTTTCTTCTTTTGTTCAAATCAGTAATAGACGATGGACTGAGTAGCCTGTGGAGCAGAGCTTTTGAGCTTTTTACGAACTGTGCAATCGTATGATCTAGAACATTCGAGCAGCACTAGACGATCGTCTAAAGCACAGCATAGCTTAACTGTTCAATCATACGATTGCCGTCTATGCTTCACACTGTCCGTCGCTTGTATGTGTGCGTGGGCGTTCGGACTTAAGAGCGGCTAAAGCTTTGATCCAACCTTAAGAGCGGTTAAAGCTTGATCATTTGAAAGACCACTAGGGGGTCTCACGAGACGAAAGAAGATAACCAATTCCCTATATTTTTGTGCTGGCTACTACACAACCTCTCCAGCGGGTGGACGAGATGAGAGTGGCGGGCGAGGTTCATGGTGGAACACTCCATGTCCGCAAACTCTCACACTCTCCACTCGAAAGGCCCGATCGCCGATCGTCATTTACCGGTGCTCTCACCCCCGGTTCCACTTTCACTCACCCCAATATTGAGTGAGATGAAAGTAGTCTGAGGGCAGCAGCACCGATAAGTAGGCAATGGAAAGTGTAATGGCTGTCTGTTTTAGTGGCTGCCTGTGTTGTTGTTGGTCACTGGCCCGTTTCATATGTTTCCTGTGATGTGTGCATTGGCTGCTCTGTTGTCGGGGGATGGGATGGGATGGGAAGGGGATAAATGCCTGCTCCCGTATAACCGCCCGGATACTGTAAACTTCCGGATCTTTCGATCCGGGCGCGAGACGCTCCGAAAAGACGACGGTTGGGTGAGGAATTGGCTGGGCGTAAATTGCTGAAGTTGGCGGTCGATAACACACTGGCATTGAGAAATGCAATTTGAATTTGAATTGGCTTTTGTGTGTTATCGGTCATTATGGTCTGGTATTTGCGTGGTATTTTTTAGTATTACCACATGTCAATGGGAATATTGGAATGGAAGATAGGTGGGGAAGAAGAGTAAGAAGGTAATAAAACTAATCAGAAAACTACGAAAAATATACAATTAACTACAGAAGAAACTACATTCATTTACAAAAACTTATTCCTAATATCACAGGCAAGTAACTAAATCTATGGACAAACTATCTACGGACATGCAAAAACTACAGAAACAACAGGATTGACATCTACAACAAATACATTGATGAGCGAACATTACGCTGTATACCGGCCTGCTCCGTTGTCCCCCTGTGTGTTGTTAATTGGCTGGCTGGATTTTTGGTGTAGGCGTGCATCGTGGGCAAAAATTGGAGATGGCGAGCGGCTCTGGTCCGGCCGTCCACGTTGCATCTGTCTGTTGGTTTGGTGCAGCAGACCGAGTGGCACTGGTCCGGCCACCCAAATGCATTGTCGTTGTGTTGGCATTGGCATCGTGTGAATGATGCCAACGAATCATGTTATTGGCCGCATCCGAGTGGCTGCTGGTCCGGCCACCAGGATACGTTGTCGATTGTGATGTTGTTGGCCGCATTCGAGTGGCTGCTGGTCCGGCCACCCAGGATGCGCTGTCAGTTGGATTGGCCTGGCCTCCTCAGCAGCGTTCGTCATCGGTTTTTAATGGCGTTTTGAGTGGCTGCTGGTCCGGCCACCCAGATGAGGTGTTTGCTTTGGCTTTGATTTTAATTTGTGTTTATTTGCAGGTACTTGTCGGCGTTTGGATGTTATTTGTGGCGACCCTTGTCTGATTTGTGTTGGCGTAAAACAGCAGGTGAGTATTTTGTGTTTTGGCATTTGCTGGCGTCCGGCGGCTCAACACCAGGCCATCCCGCCCTCACATAATGGTCGTCGTTGGAATGCGTCGTCGTTGGAATGGCTGCTGTTGGTTCGGAGTGGCGTGACGTCACCGCCATGGTCATGCGGCAGCGCCATCAAAAGAGGCCTCCTTTTCCGTCCCTTTGGCAGGAAATTGCCAGTGTTGATGGCGAGGCAGCTTCTTGATGATCAGCTCTGTCTGTGTATTGGCAGGTACGTGTGATTTTTGTGTGTTTTGGCCGTTTTTCGTTGTTGTCCGTATTGACGTCTTTTTCTTTGTTGTAGTGGCTGTCTCTGGATCGACGATTGGGCACATCAATAGGCGCCGCCCGATCGCATGCTTTCGCGTGCGCTGGCGATTTGTGCCCTCCATATTTCGCCCAGGCCATCCAGCGCCTCGAATGGATCGTGGTAGGTCCATTCATCGTCATCTTCATCGTTAATTGCTTCGCAGTCCATATCGGATTCGGAGTCCGAATGCGGCGTCATGGTGCGTATTTGCAGTTGGTCGTGGTAATGGCTGTGTGGATGCTGCTGCTGCTGTTGTTGTCCGTTGTGGCGGCACTCCTCCCGTGCTCCCGTCCCTTGCCAGCAGTAGGTTTGACAGTGTCGTTGAAATTGCTGCCAGCCTTTCTTCGGCTTGGCGGCTGCGATCGAATCGATCGGTGATCGCCCGAGTAAATCGGACCGTGTAACCCTCGGCCAGCATGCTGTCCCGGAACCAGTCAGAGGGCGTGGAATGGGGGAGACCTCGGATGAGGATCCTCAATCCTCTGTCCTCCACAGGCTGATGCCCGAACTCGCCGTGCCGGATGTCATTGGCAGAGGCAAGGGTTTGTGTATTGGGAGTGGAAGTAGTTGTGTTGGTGTTGGTTATGGCGATGGTGCTGGTGTGAGTGGCGGTGTTGGTGTTTGTATTTGTGTATTGTGTGTGTTGTGTTTGCTGCCGCTGCTGGGGATGGCGGCCCCGTCGTCTGGCCTGCTTCCTCTCACCCTCACCCTCATCGTCACTCCCACTGTCGTGGGTATTGGTGCAGGCTGGGCTATGGCACGGATCGACCCGCCGCTCTAGCTCGAACCAAGTTCGATACGCAACGGTTTCGATCCGGTCGTGTGTGTGTGTGTGGCGGCCCGTTGGCCGCTCTGGCACTCCGCTCTTGCGCGTCGGCTTGCTGGCTCTCCTCTGTCTTCTCCCTCTCCCGTTACTCCCGAACTGTGATGAGTGTCCGAGAGCGTGAGAGGGTGGAAAAGTGGCAGTGAGAGCGGCGTCTTATCGGCCTTTCCCTTTGTGGTTGGCGCGGTTTTTATGGGATTTGCGGTTGTTTCTGGTGTTGGTATTGGCGCTGTTGTTGCTGCTGAGGCGGCCGCCGCCTCAGAAGCAGAATTGTTCGCTGCTATGCGGCCGGGAGTGGAGCGGCATGGCCAGTATTGGTTTGGATGATGTGATGGGGCTCGAGGGGGGTGGTGGCTGTGGCCGTGGATATATCGCCCATGGCGATGGCTGGGTACTCACTCGCTGGGTCGCTGTGCCGTCAGCGCTCTGCATTGGCGTTGATGTTGGTGTTGGCGTCTGCGCCGAGGGCTCTGCTGCTGCTGCGGCTATTGGCGGTGTTGGAATTGTTGGCCGCTGCTGCTGCTGCAAGGGCACTCTGCGGGCCGCTCTGCCGCCGTCGCTGTGGCGTCTGTTCGACCCTCGTCTGGCCATTCCTCTTGTCATTTTTGTTGCTGGTGTAGGTTTTTCCCTTTCGTCAAGTTAATTGCAGTTGTTTTTTTGTGTGTGTATTTGGTCTTTTATTGGCATTTTCTATCTCTTTACACAGTTTTCTCTCGTTAATTTGTGTTTTAAATGTTATAAATTATTTATTGGGGAGCAGAAAGCTTGTCGGTAGTAGTAGTGGCGGTGGGGGGATGGGACGGCACGGCACACGACAGACACCACAAAAAGGAAAACAGGGCATCACGGAAAAAACGGAAAGGGCGACACGGCAAACAACAATCAAAAAGAGGCGACACGAAACGACACGGTTATAGACGTACGTCCGACGATCGCAAGCTCTCGAGCGGGTGGTCGAGATGAGAGTGGCGGGCGACGTTCATGGTGGAACTCTCACATGTCCGCCAACTCCCACACTCCCCACTCGAAAGCCGAAGTGAGGGACTCTAACCGCTCTAAAACCAACCACACCTATCCCGGATCCCGGCGGTACTGTCGCGAGATATTACTTCGCCGGGGGGAGATGCCCGTAGGGCTCTTCTCTTAACAATCTCCTTTATCCTTTATCTCCTAGCATTGCGTGCTCTTTCTTCGCGACGCAGTTTGGTAGCCATAGTTACGGCCATGAATCTAATCGCGGCCCAGTTTCCTTCCGACTCCAGCAGGCATTCTGCCAGGTTTGTCACCGCTGGCATTCTTCCAAGCTTGTTGCTTAGATCCTCTCGTTCTTGCCGAAATCTTGGACATTCGAAGAATCAGTGCTCTGCGTCTTCGATGACCCCTGCGCAGACCACGCAGAAGGGGTCGTCCTCGTGCTTAAACCTATGCAGGTAGGCTTTAAAGCAACCGTGTCCTGTCAGCAGTTGTGTCAGGTGATACTCCACTTGTCCATGGCTACGGTTCAGCCAACTCTTCAGGTCTGGGATTAGCCTATGGGTCCATCGCCCTTTGCTGCTGTTATCCCACGAATCTTGCCATTGCAGGATTGTGCGCTGCCTTAAGTCACCTCTGGTGTCCTGGTCCGTAGTCCCCAGGGTTCGCTGTGACCTGATTCCTGCGGCTCCTCTTGCCAGCAGATGGATGGGAATCATTCCTGCTACCACAAGTGCGGCGTCTTGGGATACCGTTCTGAATGCGCAACACACCCTCAGGGCACACAGCCTCTGGACTGCGTTGCATTCTCGGGCATATGTTTTTTGCTTCATTGCATCAACCCATATTGGTGCCGCGTACATTAGCGTTGAGCCAACTACGCTCGCTAGTAGCTTTCGCCTTGGCTGTTTCGGGCCTCCGGTGTTGGCCATGATGCGGGATAGGGCCACTGCCGTCTTTCCTGCTTTGCTGCTTGCATACGCCATGTGATGCTTGAGGCTGAGTCTGTGGTCAATCATGACCCCCAGGTACTTCAGGCTTGGACTGGAGCTAATAGTGCAGTCTCCTACTCGGATCGTGGCCGTCTCCACTACTTTCCTGCTGCTTATGAGCACCGCCTCCGTTTTGTGGGTGGCTAATGCGAGATCCCTCCCTGATAGCCATGTTCTGGCTCTCTCTACCGCGTCGTTGCAGATTTCTTCCGCCGCTTCTTTCTGTTTTGCCACTACGACTATTGCTATGTCGTCGGCAAAACCTATCACCGTTGCGCCCATTGGCATATCCATCTTGAGGATTCCATCATACATGATGTGCCACAGCAGCGGGCCGAGGACCGATCCTTGGGGAACTCCTCCAGTGATTTGGTGCTCACGTGTCCCCTTATCCGTCTCATATATGAGCAATCGGTCTCTTAGGTAGTCCGCGATGATATTCTGCTGATACGGCGGTACTTGAAAGTTTC
Source organism: Drosophila persimilis (assembly GCF_003286085.1). Classification (NCBI taxonomy): domain Eukaryota; kingdom Metazoa; phylum Arthropoda; class Insecta; order Diptera; family Drosophilidae; genus Drosophila; species Drosophila persimilis. Next base: position 107,685 of record NW_020825567.1, read on the forward strand.
TCAGTTCTTCTAGTATGTGATCCCAATTGGCAGAGTTGAATGCATTTTGGACATCGAGTGTTGCCACTATGCAATACTCTTTGGTCCCGTACATCCACCGGGTGCCATCGATAGCTCGCTTTGCTATCTCACATACCTCGCCGATTGCTGTCTCGGTGAGAGCTGACGCGTTACTGCCTTCTCCAGCCTGGTGTGGATTATGCGCTCGAGGATCTTACCCACTGTGTCGAGCATGCAGAGTGGTCTATAGGATGATGGCTCCTCGGTCGGCTTGTTCCCCTTGGGTAAGAGGACTAGCCGCTGTCGCTTCCATGGTCTGGGGAAGGTCCCTTCGGACATGCACGCATTGAATAAATCCACGTACATTTGTGGATTGGTCTCAATAGCCGTGCGGAGAACGGCATTTGGGACCCCATCAGGTCCTGGTGCTTTGCCGTTCTTTATCCGTTGTAGAGCTTCGAGGACTTCTGCTCCCGTGGTGGCTTCTATTTCAGGTGGCGGTATTCTATCCATCACCCTCTGGGCTGCCACTTTCTCTGGGAATAGGGTTTCTACTATGTTAACCAGCAGATCTGCACACATTGGCGGCGGGGGACTGAACACTCGCAGTCTCTTCATTACCAGCCTGTATGCGTAGCCCCAAGGGTTCGCATCTGCGTCATCGCAGAGCTTTTCGAAGCATTTGCGCTTGGCATCTTTGATCTGCCTCTTCAAGCAGCGTCTGCTTTCCTTATATTCTCCTTGGAGCCTCTCGAATTCCGGGGAACCTCTCGAACGCTGGTACAGTCGTCTTTTCCGCTGGCACTCCTGCCTGGCGCTACCTATTGCAGCGTTCCACCAATAAGCTGGCCTGCGGTTGTTCAGGCTTCTTCTTTTCCTTAGCATGGAGGCATCACATGCTTCCAGCGCTTCCACATGCTCTCTCTTCAGCCGTACCGTTGGTCTCGTAGTCCTCAAACATGGCCCGGACCATATCCGGCTCTAGCGTTTCGGTCTTATAACCGATCCGCTTGCCAATGAACGGGTTAGGTGCGCCCGCTTCCTGGATTTCACATATGAGGGCTTGGTGGTCACTCCCGGTGTATAAGCCACTAACTTCCCACGTTGTCCTGCGGATGAGGCTGCTGCTCACGAACGTAAGGTCTATTATAGACCCCGTTCCTGCTCTGCCGAACGTCTGCTGTGTGCCTGTGTTCAGCAGTACGGCATCCAACGTCGCAAAGCATTCTAAGAGTGCCTGTCCCCTTGGGTTCGTTCTCGGGCATCCCCACTCCGTCGCCCAAGCGTTGAAATCGCCGGCTATGAGCGTAGGGTGTTTCTCCCGCGCATCTTCAGCAATCCTTTCCAGTGCCTGCGTCGCCTGCTGTAGGCTGAGGCTCGGGGGCAGGTAGCAGCTATATATGTGCACTCCATTTATCCGGGCTCTGGCGAATCCGTCTCCGACGTATGTTTGCAGTAGTTGCTGTGTGGGACTCGCACAGCTCCATATCGCTGCCTTCTTGCTCGAGTCAGCAATCCACTCTCCCGAGTTGCGATTCCGGTATTGCTCGCTTATGACTGCTACATCAATACGGTGCTCCCTTATGGTCTGGTCCAGCAGCTGCTGTGCCATCTCGCAGTGGTTGAGGTTTAGTTGGATGATTTTCATCTATCCTTCATTTGCTGCATCGCCTTTTGGTACTGCGGGCACCTCGAACTCGTCGTTTGGTGCTTCGGGTCCTTCACCCGGTGGCGCTTGCAAAGAATGCAACTTGGTTCGTCTTTGCAATCTTTGGCCTGGTGGTCGGCTCCTGCGCAATTGTAGCAGCACTTCGTTAAGTCTTGGCTGCTCTTACAATTAGGCGCGATGTGGCCAAACTCCATGCACTTGTAGCATCTTCGGGGAGTTGACTTGGGTCGTATTCTGCAATACCCCCACCCCAGGCGAATTCTTCCTTTCTCCAGGAGGGGCTTTGCTATAGCCGGTGGAACTTTCAGGGTCAGGGTCTGCGTGCTCCTATAGGCTGGTCTGATGGAGATGGCTGCGGCCTCGCATATTTCCACCCCTGCCTGCGCTTTGAGTTCCGCTAGGACTTCCTCTTGGGTGGACACTTCGTCTATGTCCCTTACCTCCAAGATGACAGTTTCGGTAAGACTCCTTACTTCAACCGTGCTTCCTAGCGCTTCCTTGACTGCTGCCTGCATCTCTTGGGTTCTCGGGTCCGCCGATTTTTCCAGCATCAGCAACAGCTCTCCTTTTGCTGTGCGTCGCACCCCTTGCACCGATTGCCCTAGCTTTTTAAGACTTGGCTCTGTCTTGACCTTCCTTAGGATGTCTGCATATGAGACAGTGCTGGTGGCGGCGATGACTATTGCATCGCTGCGTGGCGGTCTTGGTCGTTGCTGCTGCTTTGGCTTTGGCCTTTGCCTGGCTACGACCTTCACCCACCCCACCTCTCGATCCTTTGGGGCGTCCTCCGGTCCTTTGCGAGCTACGGCGTCCCTCATTTGGCCTTCCTGCGGCTTCTTCTCCGTTTTTTTTTACTTTTTGGGTCCATGTTTTGGCTTCTTCGGTCTTGGGGACGGGGACGGGGACGGGTGGGTGGTGTTCCTGGGCTCTGGCCGTGCCCTCTTTCCCGCCCTCTCCGTCACTGCCGGCTGTGCAACCTTGGCTACAGCCTGCTCCGCAGAGATCGCCTGCCAGCACGATTCCAACTCTCGCTGCAGATATTCGATCTCATCCACCAGATCCCTCATTGGGTTCGTGATGGACCTCTTTGGGAGCACCATCAGCTTCCTCAACTCTCTGGCCTTTTGGCCCAAGCTCGCCAAATGCGCCATGGCCCTCTCCTTTGGGTCTGCTTGCTCCTCTTGGGGGCGCTGCAGCGTTGGAGGAGAGGATCTTGCGCGCTCCTCCACTGCTTCCGCCGGCTGGTTTGGCGATCGCGCCAGAGCATTTCTCCGGCGAAAGGGATTCTCCTCATCCCAGGCGAATGAGCTTGTCAGCGGAGTGCTGCAAGCCGCAGCTTGTTCCCGCTGATCGCTCATCTCCGATCTGGCCGTTGATCTGGCAACTCCGGTTGCTGTGTCCGCGCCCTCTATTGGCCAGACGCTGTCGTTTTCCAGCACTTAGCCTCCAGTCAGCTGTTCTTCCGTCGTTATCCAACACCACTTACGGTGTGCTTGGCCAAGTTTGCCCAAAAACAAAAGAAGGCAGCAACCAACAAGTGGCGCCAAGAATCACAGCGAAGAAGAATAGGAAAACAGGCACTTACCTGCTCCTCCTTCCCCCCCCTTCGGCCTATGGCTCGACGGCGTCCCACTGGGATTTCGGCCAGTACTATTGGCCAGGTGGCCGCTTCTCTGCTTGCGGACTTGCGTTCCGCGCAGGTAAGTAACGCAGCACTACTATGGCTCGCGCTAACTACTCTTTGCCTCTTTTCCAGGCTAACTTCCGACGTTTTCCACTGAATTATACGGAACGATTTAAAAACACGACCGCACTCACTAGAATACACACTGTGTCTGTGAGTGGCGGTGTTGGTGTGTGTATTTGTATATTTTGTGTGTTGTGTTTGCTGCCGCTGCTGGTGATGGCGGCCCCGTCGTCTGGCCTGCTTCCTCTCACCCTCACCCTCATCGTCACTCCCACTGTCGATGTGGTTGTGGTTGTGTTGTTGCTGGTTGTCGTGGTATTGGTGCAGGCTGGGCTATGGCACGGGAGCGTGAGAGGCGGGAAAAGTGGCAGTGAGAGTGGCGTCTTATCGGCCTTTCTCTTTGTGGTTGGCGCGGTTTTTATGGGATTTGCGGTTGTTTCTGGTGTTGATATTGGCGCTGCTGTTGCTGCTGAGGCAGCCGCCGCTGCCACCGCAGCCATGGCCTCCATGTTACCATGGAGCCTGCACTCTCTGAGATTGGCCTCCCATCTTTGAGCCGCCTCCTCCTGACGCTGGCGGAAGCAGAATTGTTCGCTGCTATGCAGCCGGGAGTGGAGGGGCATGGCCAGTATTGGATTGGATGATGTGATGGGGCTCGAGGGGGGGGTGGCTGTGGCCGTGGATATATCGCCCATGGCGATGGCTGGGTACTCACTCGCTGGGTCGCTGTGCCGTCGGCACTCTGCATTGGCGTTGATGTTGGTGTTGGCGTCTGCGCCGAGGGCTCTGCTGCTGCTGCTGCTATTGGCGGTGTTGGTGTTGTTGGCCGCTGCTGCTGCTGCAAGGGCCCCTCTGCGGGCCGCCGTCGCTGTGGCGACTGTTCGACCCTCGTCTGCCCATTCCTCTTGTCATTTTTGTTGCTGGTGTAGGTTTTTCCCTTTCGTCCAGTTAATTGCAGTTGTTTTTTTTTGTTTTTGTATTTGGTCTTTTATTGGCACTTTCTATCTCTTTACATAGTTTTCTCTCGTTAATTTGTGTTTTTATAGATTAATGTTATAAATTATTTATTGGGGAGCAGAAAGCTTGTCGGTAGTTTGTCATGTCAGCGGGGCACGGCACGTCACGGCACACGACAGACACCACAAAAAGGAAAACAGGGCACCGCGGAAAAAACGGACAAGAACAATCAAAAAGAGGCGACACGAATCGACACGGTTATAGACGTACGTCCGACGATCGCAACCTGTCACATGTCCGCCAACTCCCACACTCTCCACTCGAAAGGCCCGATCGCCGATCGTCATTTACCGGTGCTCTCACCCCCGGTTCCACTTTCACTCACCCCAATATTGACTGAGATGAAAGTAGTCCGAGGGCAGCAGCACCGACAAGTAGGCAATGGAAAATTGCATTGGCTGTTTATTTTAGTGGCTGCCTATGTTGTCGTTGGTCTATGGCCGTTGTCGTATGTTCTCTGTGCTGTGCGTAGTGGCTGCTCTGTTGTCGGGGGATGGGATGGGATGGGAAGGGGATATATGCCTGCTCCCGTATAACCGCCCGGATACTGTAAACTTCCGGATCTTACGATCCGGGCGCGAGACGCTCCGAAGAAATGGCTTTATTGGGGCGTTTGGCAGAGTGGCGAAGGTTGGCAGTGTATATTTTGTTCCTGCTCAGCCGCATTTGGTCTTTGGTGGCATTTGATGTGGGTAGGGGGGGAGGAAATGGCTGGGCGTAATTGCCGTTGGCGGCCGATAACACACGGGAATTGAGAAATGCAATTTGAATTTGAATTGGCTTTTGTGTGTTATCGGTCATTATGGTCTGGTATTTGCGTGGTATTTTTCTTTTTTGGTGTTACCACATGTTAAGGGGAATATGTGAATGGCAGATAGGTGGGGAAGAAGAGGACGGAAAAAGGTAAAACTAATCAGAACACACAAATTTTTACAAATTTACAAAAATGTATTCCTAATATCACAGGCAAGAAACTAAATCTATGGACAAACTATCTACGGACATGCAAAAACTACAGAAAGAACAGGATTGACATCTACAACAAATACATTGATGCAGACAAGGTCAAATAAATGATAATTGACATATATTTACAATTATTATTATATATTACATATATGTATATAAACATATTAATTACAATTTATTTTATTTCTAACAGGAGGACGAACAACAACGGAGCACCGCCGGGCATATCAAACGCAATGCGAACATTACGCTGTATACCGGCCGGCTCTGTTGTCCCCATGTGTGTTGTTAATTGGCTAGATGTGAGTATTGGCGTGCATCGTGGGCAAAAATTGGAGATGGCGAGCGGCTCTGGTCCGGCCGCCCACGTGACATCTGTCTGTTGGTTTGGTGCAGCAGACCGAGTGACACTGGTCCGGCCACCCAACTGCATTGTCGTTGTGTTGGCATTGGCATCGTGTGAATGATGCCAACGAATCATGTTATTGGCCGCATCCGAGTGGCCGCTGGTCCGGCCACCAGGATACGTTGTCGATTGTGATGTTGTTGGCCGCATCCGAGTGGCTGCTGGTCCGGCCACCCAGGATGCGCTGTCAGTTGGATTGGCCTAGCCTCCTCAGCCGCGTTCGTCATCGGTTTTTAATGGCGTTTTGAGTGGCTGCTGGTCCGGCCACCCAGATGAGGTGTTTGCTTTGGCTTTGATTTTAATTTGTGTTTATTTGCAGGTACCTGTCGGCGTTTGGATGTTATTTGTGGCGACCCTTGTCTGATTTGTGTTGGCGTAAAACAGCAGGTGAGTATTTTGTGTTTTGGCATTTGCTGGCGTCCGGCGGCTCAACACCAGGCCATCCCGCCCTCACATATTGGCATGAGAGACGGGTGCGACCCAGTGGAGTGGCAACAGGCGCCAGCATCTGCGTCGTCGTTGGAATGGCTGCTGTTGGTTCGGAGTGGCGTGACGTCACCGCCATGGTCAGGCGGCAGCGTCATCAAAAGAGGCCTCCTTTTCCGTCCCTTTGGCAGGAAATTGCCAGTGTTGATGGCGAGGCTGCTTCTTAATGATCAGCTCTGTCTGTGTATTGGCAGGTACGTGTGATTTTTGTGTGTTTTGGCCGTTTTTCGTTGTTGTCCGTATTGACGTCTTTTTCTTTGTTGTAGTGGCTGTCTCTGGATCGACGATTAGGCACATCAATAGACGCCGCCCGATCGCATGCTTTCGCGTGCGCTGGCGATTTGTGCCCTCCATATTTCGCCCAGGCCATCCAGCGCCTCGAATGGATCGTGATCGGTCCATTGGTCGTCGCCGTCATCGTCTAATTCAGACGCGTCGCAGTCAATATCGGACTCTGAATCCGATATGGCTGCTGCTGTATTGGCGGCGACTGATGGTGTTGGCAGAGGGGCAGGGCTGTTGTTGTCCGTTGTGGCGGCACTCCTCCCGTGCTTCCGTCCCTTGCCTGCAGCAGGTTTGTCAGTGTCGTTGAAATTGCTGCCAGCCTTTCTTCCAGTTCTTTAATTTTTCTGGCATCTCTTTTCAGGATATGGGCGTAGCTGCCATCGCACTGAGCTGCTGCTGGTGTTGGCGTGGCGTCGGAGCATCATTCGCGATCGGTTGCATCGTCGATGGCTTGGGATGATGGTCGCCATACCGATGCTGCTGCCGATCCGGTTGGTGTTGGCCTTGTTTCTGCGGATTATGGAGTGGCTGCTGCTGGCGACGTTGAATTGGCTGCTGTCGCTGTTGGATTGGCTGTGATTGCTGTTTGCGACGCTCCTCCTCCCTGGCGACCCTTTGGGCCACGAGCCGCTGCCTGGCTGCCTTGTCGGCGCTGCAGCCCTTGTAGGCGCTGATGTGGGTGCCCTGGCAGTTTACGCATTTGGGATTGGCAGCCCTTGGCTTGCTGCACTCCGTCGTCAGGTGTCCACCCGCGCATTTCATGCAGACAGCAGCTCGTTTACAGAATGCGCGGGTGTGGCCAAACACCTGGCAACGATGGCACTGGGCAGGGTCACGGGAGACTCCAAGTCTCTCAACCGTGACGGGCCTCCCACCCAGGCGTCGCAGCTTCAACACACCCTTCAACGATCACCCTTACAAACCGAACCGTGAACCCCTCATTCAGCATACTGCTGCGAATCCAATCCGGCAGCGTGGAGTGGGAGAGTCCTCGGATGAGGATCCTCAAGCCACGTTCCTGGCTGGGCTGATGCCCGAATTCGCCGTGCCGGATGTCATCGTCGGTGGTAGTGGCAGGGGTGTTTGTAATGGTGATGGCGGTGGTGGTGTTTATGTTGGTATTGGCAGGTGTATTTGTATTTGTATTTGTGTTGGCGTCATTATTTGTATTGCTATTTTCAGCTCCTCCAAAGTTTGCCTTTTCTGCTTAGGCTTTTTAATTGGCGGCCGCTGGTGGTGATGGCGGCCCCGTCGTCTGGCCTGCTTCCTCTCACCCTCCTCATCGTCGCTCTCACTGACGATGAGGGCATGGCGTAGCTTTGGGGTTGCTGGTGTTGGTGGGATTGGTGGTATTTGTGGTTGTGGTTGTGTAGTTGCTGGTTGTCGTGGTATTGGTGTAGGCTATTGACGTCTTTTTCTTTGTTGTAGTGGCTGTCTCTGGATCGACGATTGGGCACATCAATAGGCGCCGCCCGATCGCATGCTTTCGCGTGCGCTGGCGATTTGTGCCCTCCATATTTCGCCCAGGCCATCCAGCGCCTCGAATGGATCGTTGTAGGTCCATTCGTCGTCATCTTCATCTTTAATTGCTTCGCAGTCCATATCGGATTCGGAGTCCGAATGCGGCGTCATGGTGTGTATTTGCAGTTGGTCGTGGTGATGGCTGTGTGGATGCTGCTGCTGCTGTTGTTGTCAGTAGGTTTGACAGTGTCGTTGAAATTGCTGCATTTTCTGGCATCTCTTTTCGGGATATGGGCACAGCTTCCATCGCACTGGGCGCCTGTATGCTGCTGTACCTGGTTTGGGATTTGGGATCGGCTGCATCGGCAGGACCCTCTGGTGTTGGCGCCCCTCGGCCAGTGGCCGGGGATGTTGGTCGCGATGCTGCAACTGTTGCCGATGCTGTCGACCCGGACCGCGTTGGCGTTGCTTTTGCGGCTGTGGGTGGAGTGGCTGTGTGGGTGGCTGCTGCTGCAACTGTCGCTGTAGTGGCTGCTAGTGACGTTGTGGTGGCTGCTGGAGGCGATGTGCTGGCTGTTGCTGCTGCAGTTGGCGACGTTGGATTGGCCGCTGTCGCTGTTGGATTGGCTGTGGCTGCTGGTTGCGGCGCTCCTCCTCCCTGGCGACGCTGTGGGCCAGGAGCCGCTGCCTGGCTGCCTTGTAGGCGCTGATGTGGGCGTCCTGGCAGTTGGCGCATTTGGGATTGGCAGCCCTTGGCTTGCTGCACTCCGTCGTCAGGTGTCCACCCGCGCATTTCATGCAGACAGCAGCTCGTCTACAGTATGCGCGGGTGTGGCCAAACACCTGACATCGATGGCACTGGGCAGGGTCACGGGAGACTCCTAGTCTCTCAACCGTGACGGGCCTCCCATCCAGGCGTCTCAGCTTCAATACCTCGTATTGGCCACGGTCCGGGTTGGGGGCGATCTCAGCCTCGAAGAGGTTGAATTGGCGGCTGCGATCGAATCGATCGGTGATCGCCCGAGTAAATCGGACCGTGTAACCCTCGGCCAGCATGCTGTCCCGGAAGCAGTCAGAGGGCGTGGAATGGGGGAGACCTCGGATGAGGATCCTCAATCCTCTGTCCTCCACAGGCTGATGCCCGAACTCGCCGTGCCGGATGTCATTGGCAGAGGCAAGGGTGTGTGTATTGGGAGTGGAAGTAGTTGTGTTGGTGTTGGTTATGGCGATGTTGCTGGTGTGAGTGGCGGTGTTGGTGTGTGTATTTGTATATTTTGTGTGTTGTGTTTGCTGCCGCTGCTGGTGATGGCGGCCCCGTCGTCTGGCCTGCTTCCTCTCACCCTCACCCTCATCGTCACTCCCACTGTCGATGTGGTTGTGGTTGTGTTGTTGCTGGTTGTCGTGGTATTGGTGCAGGCTGGGCTATGGCACGGGAGCGTGAGAGGCGGGAAAAGTGGCAGTGAGAGTGGCGTCTTATCGGCCTTTCTCTTTGTGGTTGGCGCGGTTTTTATGGGATTTGCGGTTGTTTCTGGTGTTGGTATTGGCGCTGCTGTTGCTGCTGAGGCAGCCGCCGCTGCCACCGCAGCCATGGCCTCCATGTTACCATGGAGCCTGCACTCTCTGAGATTGGCCTCCCATCTTTGAGCCGCCTCCTCCTGACGCTGGCGGAAGCAGAATTGTTCGCTGCTATGCAGCCGGGAGTGGAGGGGCATGGCCAGTATTGGATTGGATGATGTGATGGGGCTCGAGGGGGGGGTGGCTGTGGCCGTGGATATATCGCCCATGGCGATGGCTGGGTACTCACTCGCTGGGTCGCTGTGCCGTCGGCACTCTGCATTGGCGTTGATGTTGGTGTTGGCGTCTGCGCCGAGGGCTCTGCTGCTGCTGCTGCTATTGGCGGTGTTGGTGTTGTTGGCCGCTGCTGCTGCTGCAAGGGCCCCTCTGCGGGCCGCCGTCGCTGTGGCGACTGTTCGACCCTCGTCTGCCCATTCCTCTTGTCATTTTTGTTGCTGGTGTAGGTTTTTCCCTTTCGTCCAGTTAATTGCAGTTGTTTTTTTTTGTTTTTGTATTTGGTCTTTTATTGGCACTTTCTATCTCTTTACATAGTTTTCTCTCGTTAATTTGTGTTTTTATAGATTAATGTTATAAATTATTTATTGGGGAGCAGAAAGCTTGTCGGTAGTTTGTCATGTCAGCGGGGCACGGCACGTCACGGCACACGACAGACACCACAAAAAGGAAAACAGGGCACCGCGGAAAAAACGGACAAGAACAATCAAAAAGAGGCGACACGAAACGACACGGTTATAGACGTACGTCCGACGATCGCAACCTGTCACATGTCCGCCAACTCCCACACTCTCCACTCGAAAGGCCCGATCGCCGATCGTCATTTACCGGTGCTCTCACCCCCGGTTCCACTTTCACTCACCCCAATATTGACTGAGATGAAAGTAGTCCGAGGGCAGCAGCACCGACAAGTAGGCAATGGAAAATTGCATTGGCTGTTTATTTTAGTGGCTGCCTATGTTGTCGTTGGTCTATGGCCGTTGTCGTATGTTCTCTGTGCTGTGCGTAGTGGCTGCTCTGTTGTCGGGGGATGGGATGGGATGGGAAGGGGATATATGCCTGCTCCCGTATAACCGCCCGGATACTGTAAACTTCCGGATCTTACGATCCGGGCGCGAGACGCTCCGAAGAAATGGCTTTATTGGGGCGTTTGGCAGAGTGGCGAAGGTTGGCAGTGTATATTTTGTTCCTGCTCAGCCGCATTTGGTCTTTGGTGGCATTTGATGTGGGTAGGGGGGGAGGAAATGGCTGGGCGTAATTGCCGTTGGCGGCCGATAACACACGGGAATTGAGAAATGCAATTTGAATTTGAATTGGCTTTTGTGTGTTATCGGTCATTATGGTCTGGTATTTGCGTGGTATTTTTCTTTTTTGGTGTTACCACATGTTAAGGGGAATATGTGAATGGCAGATAGGTGGGGAAGAAGAGGACGGAAAAAGGTAAAACTAATCAGAACACACAAATTTTTACAAATTTACAAAAATTTATTCCTAATATCACAGGCAAGAAACTAAATCTATGGACAAACTATCTACGGACATGCAAAAACTACAGAAAGAACAGGATTGACATCTACAACAAATACATTGATGCAGACAAGGTCAAATAAATGATAATTGACATATATTTACAATTATTATTATATATTACATATATGTATATAAACATATTAATTACAATTTATTTTATTTCTAACAGGAGGACGAACAACAACGGAGCACCGCCGGGCATATCAAACGCAATGCGAACATTACGCTGTATACCGGCCGGCTCTGTTGTCCCCATGTGTGTTGTTAATTGGCTGGATGTGAGTATTGGCGTGCATCGTGGGCAAAAATTGGAGATGGCGAGCGGCTCTGGTCCAGCCGCCCACGTGACATCTGTCTGTTGGTTTGGTGCAGCAGACCGAGTGACACTGGTCCGGCCACCCAACTGCATTGTCGTTGTGTTGGCATTGGCATCGTGTGAATGATGCCAACGAATCATGTTATTGGCCGCATCCGAGTGGCTGCTGGTCCGGCCATCCACGTTGCATCTGTCTGGATGATTGGCTGCTGCATCCGAGTGGCACTGGTCCGGCCACCCGATGCAATGTCAATGATGTTGGAGTTGGCGTCGATGTGTGATGGCAATGATCCGAGTTATTGGCCGCATCCGAGTGGCTGCTGGTCAAGCCACCAGGATGCGTTGTCGATTTTAATTGTTGGCCGCATCCGAGTGGGTGCTGGTCCGGCCACCCAGGATGCGCTGTCAGGTTTATTGGCCTGGCCTCCTCGGCCACGTTCATCGTCAATTTGTAGTTGCGTTTTGAATGGCTGCTGGTCCGGCCACCCAGATAAGGAGGTGTTCGTTTTGGCGTGTGATTTAAATTTGTGTTTATTTGCAGGTACTTGTCAGCGTTTGGATGTTATTATGAAGACGTTTGCCGGTGAGTATTTGTGTGTTTATTGGCAGCCTCCTTCATGATTCTCCTTCTTTTGCAGGATTTGCTGGCGTCCGGCGGCTCAACACCAGGCCATCCCGCCCTCACATAATTGGCATGAGAGACGGGTGTGACCCGGTGGAGCGGCAACAGGCGCCAGCATCAGCGTCGTCGTTGGAATGGCTGCTGACTTTTTGGAGTGGCGTTTCGTCACCGCCATGGTCAGGCGGCAGCGTCATCAAAAGAGGCCTCCTTTTCCGTCCCTTTGGCAGGAATTGTTGATGTTGATAGCGAGGCAGCTTCTTCTTCTTCTTCTGTCTGTGTATTGGCAGGTACGTGTGATTTTTGTGTGTTTTGGCCGTTTTTCGTTGTTGTCCGTATTGACGTCTTTTTCTTTGTATTTTAGTGGCTGTCTCTGGACTTCTGTTGGAATTGACGGTAGTGCCGCCGCCAAATTTCGCCCATTATGCCTCAAGAGAGTTGCAGGAGTGGCGAGACAGCTCCTGGAGGGGCAGCTCTGTCGGTTTAATAGCAGGTGAGTATGTTTGTTGGTCATTTGCAGATTTTTGTTAATTGTGTTTAATTTTTGTCTATTTTCAGGTTTTATTGGCATTAAACTTCTGCTATTCGGCGCGATCAGTAGACGTCGTTTAATCCGTCGCTTTCGAAGTCGCCACTGGATTGTCGATTTAGAAATCGGCTGGAACCTCTGGTGTTGGCGCCCCCTGGTCGATGGCTGGGGATGATGGTCGGCTGGGGATGATGGGATTGGCAGCCCTTGGCTTGCTGCCCTCCGTCGTCAGGTGTCCACCCGCGCATTTCATGCAGACAGCAGCTCGTCTACAGAATGCGCGGGTGTGGCCAAACACCTGGCAACGATGGCACTGGGCAGGGTCACGGGAGACTCCAAGCCTCTCAACCGTGACGGGCCTCCCACCCAGGCGTCGCAGCTTCAACACATCGAATTGGCCACGGTCCGGTTTGGGGGCAATCTCAGCCTCGAAGATGTAGCATACAACGTACAGGTTATAGGAGCTGATGATAGCTAAACGGGAGTAGGAAGTACGCGCTGGCTTCGGCTTTTGTCTCTGGTCGGCGGGGTGTGTGCATGGACGATATTTTACTACCCATTTAGAGCTCTGGCAAATGGTCGAGATAAGAATTTATATAAAAACGAGGGGGAACGTTGTGAGTTGCTGCGGACACCGCAACTCTACAGTTATACCCGATACTAAGTCAGTATGGCTTTCCTCCGGCAGACGCCGCTAATATTAAACGACACGACAAAGAGTGCGTGCGAGAGAGACAGAAAATCAGTCTGAGCGTGATGTCACGCGCTGCGTAGCCACTGCCAATTGATTTGTTCCTTTTGGCTACAAAAATTATCTGATCTGATCCAGATTCAGCAATCTGATAGATATGATCATTATCTATGATTCTGCGTTTTTAGTTTTCTCGAATCTGCAATATTGTGGATGCAACAGATTTTCGTCCTTTGTGTGGGCGGAAGGGGGTGGGGCGAAATTTTGAGATATACGTTTTATAGTGAGATCTAACAGGAGTACGTATACTAAATTTGGTTACTCTAGCCTTAATACTCTCTGAGATTTGTGAATATCCCAAGATTTGCATCCTTTGCGGGGGCGGAAGGGGGTGTGGCGAAATTTTGAAACAAACTCGTCTCGGTCTGATATATTAGGAGTGTGGATACCAAATTTGGTTGCTCTAGCTTTTATAGTCTCTGAGATCTAGGCGCTAATGTTTTACTCTAAGCAAAGCCGCCTATGCTACGTGTGTGTTAGAGAGAGACAGGGCGAGAAAAAATGAAATTGTTTTCTTGATGCTGGCAATAATAATAATACGATCCAATTCAGATTCCGCAGTCTAAAAGATATGGTCATTCTCTACGATTCTGCTTTTTTGGTTTTATCGTATCTTTAAAAATGTGGATGCCACAGATTTTCGTCCTTTGTGGGGGCGGAAGTGGGCGGGGCAAAGTTTTGAAATATTTTTGTAGCAGTGACATATCACAGAAGTCTGGATCCAAAACATCGTTGCTCTAGCTCTTATAGTCTTTGAGCACTAGGCGCTGAAGGGGACGGACAGACGGACGAACAGACAGACAGGGCTCAATCGACTCGGCTATTGATGCTGATCAAGAATATATATACTTTATAGGGTCGGAAACGATTCCTTCTGGACGTTACACACATCCACTTTTACCACAAATCTAATATACCCCAATACTCATTTTGAGTATCGGGTATAATAAAAAATTAAATCGCGTACGAGTAGGGAAAGGATACTAGGAAACGGGATACAGGGGGTCAAAGGGACAGATCAGCATGGATACGTAAACGAAGAATATCACTGGTCAGATCTTTGTCGGCTGCGGTATCGCCCATTGGCGAGAACGCCCACCCTACCATGATCCTTCAGGGCCACCTATTAACAATCAGGATCCCTCCAACAAAGACTGCGGTGGGTCACATCTCCGTCAGACGAGGTTGCATGGTTCCGATATAAGATATTTAGCCTTGGTTCATTTCTAAGCTAACTTTATTTAAGCAATCCATAGTTCTTCATTTAAATTCCTATAAAACCTAACGCTAATGGAATTGAGTCCCTAATATAAGTCTGCTATTCGATATTGTCTTACATTTATAGGGTATTACTATACAGCATATACTGGGGAAAGAATATCATAGGGGCGAGGTAGGGTATAATGATCTTAAATCTATAAAAATGGTTAGTAGTAGGTATATATAAATGCACGAGCTAGGTTATGGGTTCATCATAGGAACAAGAAAACTTCAAACTTCATTACTTTAACTTGGTCCGTGCACAAAGCCAGACAAAAATCGGGTATATGGAAACTCGCTTAAAGGCATGAGTAATATGTGTATAAAACCGTGATCATGGTTGAAGACCAACGAATAGTTACCGCACATTCATTCTTTTCAGATGGCTTACTTGGTTCAGGATAATCACTTACGATACGATTAATAGCTATGACTCCCACGCAGAAAGATCTTTCGTTGTGTGTTGGATGAGATGATTTGATGGGTGGGGGAGTATGATGATGTGTGTGATTGTGATGAGTATCTGCATAGATGATGACATGAATGCGTGGCAACCAAAATCAAAAACTCTAAAAATAATCGGTATTAATACACTACTCATTTGTTCAAGTTCGACTTAGCCCATGGACAGGAATTCCCTTTTTGTTTTAATTGGCTGTTGCAAATTTTTGACGTATCAAAAGAACGTAGTTAAACAGAAAGCGAATAAAAAAACAGGGTTTCGCATATCGGGTATAATTTCGAAAGAAAGATAGAAAATATAACTAAATCCGACGCGGGGTCGATGCTTCCCGGCTGGAGACCGAGTTCCTACTCGAGGTCTGAAGGTGGCACACGATTGTACCGGGCGCAGGTAACTTCAGCTGCTTCCGATGCCAAGGGTCAATGACCGCGGTCCATCTGCGGCGTGAGGTTAGGTACACCCGCAGTATTTGAAGAGTCAGTCAGATCATCCCCATGGGTCGAACGGGTCCAGGCGACGCTTACAGAGCCCCCCCGATCGGGTTTACTGGAGGAGCAAGTCCATGCCCTCGGCTACCGCCTCATCCGAATGTCAAACGGTGGGGGTTTAACCGGTGGTACGGGCACGTGGCCAATAGAGGTCTCCGAGAATACCCAATCCGTAACTTCTAGACCAGCGTTTCAATACGTAGATACTATTGGTGGTAATCCTACGCGGAAAGAACAGAACATTTTTCAACGGGTCGCTGTAGCTGGGTGGATAATTACCTCAACAGAATTGCACCACTGTTTCGAAAAATTTTAGTAAACTGTGGGCGCTCGTTTTCCCAAATGGTCGAACGGCTGCCCCAGCCTTGGCAATATATAACTGGCGCGTCCACTCAAATGATCACTTTGAGCCGCACTTGGCACTTGCACTAGGCTTTGACTTTGGCTTGACCTTGGTTTAGAGAACTTGGTCAGCTCTACAAGACTTCTTTTTTCACTGCTGGTCACTCTGACGGTCACGAGGAGAAAAAGAAAGAGGCTGGGGCGACTAAGTACAGCAATCCACGTTTTTTCCACACTTTCTATGGTCTTCTTCTGTTATACAGAATCCAGACACAGCAATATTTAATAAAATATAGTGCACGGCAGAAAAATTGCATATCAAAGCGTTGCCGCTTGGTTGCAAAACAGCTTTTGATAAGCTTTATCAAAGCTCAAAAGATCTTCAACTCGAATTTTTTTACGGCCTAGTTTTAGGCTGTAATTTTGGGAGTTAGCCGTGGATAATTAAAATACAAGAAGGCACGACAAGCGTCGAATATTACACCATCCCCCCCGCTGAAATCACACTTTGGGGTCTTGCTAACCAAAGCGTGATCCACACTTGGAGTGCTGGATACGATTTATTGTTTAATATCTTTTGCGTGATATTTACCAATAAAGCGACCCTGGAAATCTTCCAGCTCGTAGTAGCTGTTCCCGAGTCTTTTCTTAATGTGGGCTTTCCGAAACGTAGGTGCCAGTTTCGCATTAAAGCCTTTCACAAAACTACTCTAGTTAAAATTTCGTCTTGACCCACTTCAAAGTTTACTTCTCGGCTTCGAAGATTATAGATATTTTCATGCGAACATGCTGCTGTTTCATTGCTTCTGTAGCGGTCTTGCGAATTAGCTCGAAGGAATCGTCACGATCGAAGACTACAGTTCGGTCCTCCAACATACTGAGGTTTCGTAGGAGTTGATAAGTGGAACCGCCAGTAATCATGTTTTGGCCAAAAGCAACACGATATGGGCTACTTTTGACGGCTGCATGCACGCTGGACCGTAACGCACACGTAATGAAGCTAATCTGCTCATCCCAATTCTATTGATCGGGCTTAATGTACGCTTTGATAGCAGCGAGTACCGAGCGATTTACCCGCTCTGAGGCATTGGCTTGGGGAGCGCTGGCGGCGGTGTACGAATGTCGAATTTGGTATTTCGCTAACAGAACATTGAACTTGTGTGACTTGAATTGAACGCCGTTATCTGACACTATCACTTCCGGGACTCCAAAGCAATGAAAGAGGTCTTCCTCCATGAACCGAGTTACGGCATCCACAGTAAATTTCTTCACCACTTTTAGGAAAGGAAATTTAGAAAAATGATCGAGTACTACAAAAATGCCTATATTCCCGGATCGACTTCGGGGGTACGGACCTAGAAAATCGACGTAAAGTTTTTGAAATAGACGAAAGGTCTCCCCTGCTTTGCCCATTGGCGGACGTAGAGGATGATTGGGGCGCTTACAACATTTGCACACTTCGCAGTTGTTTATAAACGCTTTTACATCGCCCACTAAATTTGGCCAATAATAGAAGCGTCGAACTCGTTCTAGCGTCTTATTGATCCCACTGTGAGAAGCTAAGGGATGTTCGTGGCCTTGTTTAAGCACTTCTGTCACCAGATCTCTGGGAACCCACAGTTTCCAGCACATGTCGTCACTAATTTGTTCACCAGTGGCTTGTTCAGCTCGACGATAAAGAAGGTTATCCATTACTTTAACATCAGGTAAACGATCTGGATTAGCTTGAATTTTCGCAATGAGTTCCTGATAATCGGTTGATTTAAACGCTTTAGATTGAAGGTCAACTAGACTATCAATGCCAATATACGATAAGTCTTCGGTATGCACTCGTGATAAGGCATCCGGAACGATGTTCTGACTACCCTTTCTATGGCAAATCTTAAAGGTGAAGCCCTGCAGTTTCAGTGCTCATCGAGCTAGTCTCGAGTTTAGGTCTGTCTGGGACATCAGCCATTTTAATGAGGCATGATCGGTAATGATGGAAAACTGATGTCCTTCTACATATGCTCTAAATTTCGGTTACGGAATAATTACGTTGGCATTGGTTCAATTTGCGCGACATAAATGCGATGGGTACCTCGTTGCCATCTTCATCTGATTGCATCAGGACACCACCCACTCCTGTGTGAATCGCATCACAATGGATTCCAAAGGGAATGGTAAAATCGGGACTGTGCAACACAGGAGCGTTAAACATCTGTGATTTTAAGGAATCGAACGCGTTCTGTGCTTCATCGGTCCATTCAAATTTTCGCTTGCTCTTAAGTGTATCTGAGATGGGCGCTGCGATACCCGCATAATTATACCCGATACTCAAAATGAGTATTGGGGCATATTAGATTTGTGGTGAAAATGGATGTGTGTAACGTCCAGAAGGAATCGTTTCCGACCGCATAAAGTATATATATTCTTGATCAGCATCAATAGCCGAGTCGATAGCGCCCTGTCTGTCTGTCCGTCCGTCCGTCCGTCCGTCCGTCCGTCCGTCTGTCCGTCCGTCTGTCCGTCCCCTTCAGCGCCTACTGCTCAAAGACTATAAGAGCTAGAGCAACGATGTTGTGGATCCCGACTTCTGTGATATGTCACTGCTACAAAAATATTTCAAAACTTCCGCCCCCACAAAGGACGAAGAACTGTTGCATCCACATTATTGCAGATTCGAGAAAACTAAAAACGCAGAATCATAGATAATGATCATATCTATCAGATTGCTGAATCTGGATCAGATCAGTTAATTTTTTAGACAAAGGGAACAAATCAATTTGCACTGGCTACGCAGCGCCCGACGTCACGCTCAGACTGATTTTCTGTCTCTCTCGCACGCACTCTTTGTCGTGTCGTTTAATATTAGCGGCGTCTGCCGGAGGAGAGCCATACTGACTTAGTATCGGGTATAACCGTAGAGTTGCGGTGTCCGCAGTCCCCCTCGTTTTGTATGAATTTGTGGTACCAACCAGTGAGACCCAAGAACCTGCGGACTTGTTTCACGGATCGGGGGACCGGAAACTCTTGAATCGCTTGGACCTTCTCCACATCTGTCTGGATAGTTCCGTTGCCTATAACATGGCCTAGGTATTTGACCTCCTTTAGGCAAAATTTGGACTTCTCCACGTTAATGGTCAGACCGGCTTCGCGTAATCGGGCGGGCAGGACAGTGAGAACTTGAATATGCGGCTCAAATGATTCAGATATCACCAACAAGTCGTCTAGATAAATAAGTATCTCATTTCGTAGAGATGGCGGTATCACTTTATCCATCAACTTGGACATCGTTTGGGGTGCATTACACAACCCAAAGGGCATGACCGTGTACTGATACAACGGGCGCCCTGGGATTGTAAACGCCGTTTTTTCACGAGCGCTTACTTCCAGCGGAATTTGCCAATAGGCATCCTTCAAATCGATGCTTGAGATGAACTCAGCTCGAGGAAGCCGACTGAAAATGCCATCGATCAATGGCATGGGATAAGCGTTCTTAACAATGACTTCGTTAAGTTTCCGGCTGTCGATGCATAATCGCACCTTTCCAGGTTTACGAACGAGGACCTACGGCTGGAGACACGGCATAATGTCGTTGTTTTATTGCCTTAGCGTTGCCCACTTCCATTTCGTGCGACAACCAGCCCGTTTTTCCCAGACCTTGCTTCGGAGAGGAGGGAAATAAGTTGACCGTCTCTGCTAACTGAGCTTGCTGCTGCTTTGACAAACGCACATGTAACGTACTATCGAATGTTAAGCCTGACAACTCTGTACTGGATGATTTATGGGCTAGAAAAGCAGGTAACAAATTAAAACGAGACAAAAAGTCTATGCCTAGATATAGGTCTTGCGCCAAGGATGGGACTACAAACAATTTCAATACTTTCTTCTGGCCTTGAAAACCCACTTCGGTGGTGACCTTGCCAATTATTGGCTGGCTCTGCCCATCCGCCGTCCGTACTGCTGCTCTCACAGGCTTGATCGGGTTCGGATTCTGAACCAGGTCGTCCGCAAACTTCCCACCTATGCAACTTATGGATGCGCCGGTATCCATCAGTCCACTGAGCGTCCTTCCCAGTACGGTGACTTCCGCATAGGGTCGCCAGTCCTTGGACGTATTAACGACTGACGCCAATACGTTAGAGCGCTCGTTTTTGACAGTTGGCCGATATTGGAGCAATCGCTTTCGAGATCGAGTCGGTAGTTGAATTCTTTCCCTACTTGGGGTTAAAATACAAGTGTGTGACGGAATGTCTGGGAGTTTTTGTACGTCCGGGAGTAATGGAAATGTCGAAAGGTCCATTAAATGGTGTTCGTTGCTTTCGAACTGTTTGGTTTGCGTGCACCTGTCGATTGTGCACGGCTTGACGAGTTTTTTGAATCGTTGCACCTAGAGCACGACGGTTTATACGTATCCCGTTTGCCACAGCCGTAACAAAAGACGGTGTGATCACCTACGCAGTCTTGATACCGATGCCCCTGACAACCACAGTTCCAACAGGAAAGGGTTACTGCAGCGATATCTAGCTGTTCGGTTTCATCGACCTCATCGCCTTCCTGTTCTGTCTGCACCACAATTTCATGCACCAGTCGTCGTATAGGAATACGCTTCGGCTCAGCGCTGCCCATAGGCTTAGCCACTGCTTGCAAAAAAACGTTCGGGAGTACGAACTATGTTGCGCAATTGGGCTACTGACAGAATGGGAATGTATAAAATTTCATGTTGGATATCGGCCAAGAGATTCGACTTTAGCACTTCCAACAGCGACATTTCGGACATGGGGTTGACTAGTTTATCGGACAAGGTTAAAATGGCTTCGTAAAATGTATCAAATAGTTCGTGCGGCTTCTGCTTTCGTTGCACTATTGCCGTACGAATTTCTAGGTCGGTACGCCCATCCCTAAATCGAGTTTTTAGGGCTGTACTTAGCTGCGGCCAGGTCACGGAGGGTACGCTTTTATGGAACCGCCAAAACCACTCGCTAGCACTGGCTTCAAATAAATAAATGGCGTTTCTGGCCAGTAGGTCGAGATTACCCTCTAAGGTCTGTTTGGTTAACGCTTCTATCCGATATATGAAATCTTCCACCGACATGGACGAATTTCCAGAAAACCGCACCTTCCATCCTGCGATTATTTGTCCAATCCTATCGGGTCGTAGTCCCGCTATCTGTTGGGATCCCCATGGGGTGACCGAGACAGCAGAATCATTAGCCTGATTTATCGGGGCACCTACGGACTCTCGAGTTGGTATTTGGAACAACTGTTCGAAGGTTTGGTTTTCTCCACTAGGCTGTGAAGATCCCGCAGCTTGGTCATTCGGCGGCTGTACTGTTGGACTTGCCAAACGTTGGAATCCTATTTCCATAGTCTGAGTCATTTGAGTCATGGCTTGAGACAACAACCCGATTTGACCCATAGCGTCCGTCAACGCCTGTGCCATTTGAGCCAAGCCTGGGCTTGCTTCATTCGCTGGCTCGCTACTCGGAACTGTCATGATTGGTACACCAACTTCAGTTGGACTAACAGAAGGTAAATTTTCAGTATTCGTAGCTGGAGCTGCTGTCACACGCTGTGATCTGGTTCTCATTAGAAGCTGAGAAGACTCTACATTCGAGGCGGACGCCTGCGCTACGGCTAATTCCTCCGCTAAGCTAGGAGCGGATGATTGTAGGGGCTTGTTGCACGCCTGGCACACGGTCTTTTCACCTCTTCTTGTATTAAAACAAACTAAATACGTGGT
This sequence comes from Drosophila persimilis, assembly GCF_003286085.1. Classification (NCBI taxonomy): domain Eukaryota; kingdom Metazoa; phylum Arthropoda; class Insecta; order Diptera; family Drosophilidae; genus Drosophila; species Drosophila persimilis. Next base: position 129,257 of record NW_020825567.1, read on the forward strand.
TACAACTTGTTCTTAAAAGCTGTGTCCGATATTCTACCTGTCTTACGCAAATACAGCAGATAACATCGGAATGGTCGTTTGGCTAAATCTCGTCAAAACTCCAATTTAATGACATCCTATCCTAATTTTACTAATATATGATTTTCTGTTCTACTCTTGATTATTAACTTTTAACGATCGATATATCTACTCTGTATCCACAAAATTCGGAAACCATGCACCCTTCGTCTAATAGGAATGTGTCCCCCACTGACTCTGGTGATATTATTCACGATCGACAATCATTACAATGAGTTATCGGATGAACTGGGACCGTTCGGTAGTTCTACACCACTGACGGACATCCGAGCAATCCGAAACCCTGACAAACCGATGCCCCTCTAATTATACTGTAGGTCGCAAAAACACAAAAAAGTTCTGGATCGCGGACCACCAAATTGTCCAGAACCACAGTACAGCAGAGCCATTCCACCTACGTCTGTCAAACACAAAAAAAAAACGGAACAACCATAGAAAAACTGAAGAAGAAGACATAGTTTATGCTGATCCAGGAAATATACCATCTCCGATTCTATTGCCTTCGTTCGCGGGCCGGCCGTAGCTCTAAGCCACTGACTAACCTGATCCAGGCCAAAACGGCAGACAATGATCAGCAACGGTATGGACAAGTTCCTCCCCCAAACAACACGCTCCCACTTTTGTGGGTAGGCAGTAGAGCTAATCCACTTTGAAACCTAATCCGACAGAAACATTGGAACGCGCTATTTAGCAGAGTGGCCTATCCGGCCAGATACTACAGGTTCGTTACTATGCCTAGTAAGTTGATTAACCTCGAGCGCGGGGCTTTAAGTTCTGTTAGAAACTGCTACGCAATCCAGCTACTCGAAGTCAATCCCCCAGACAATGCACGACCATGCATATCTCTTAAGGGATAAAGGAATAAGTCTTATGACACTGCCTTAAGATGCAGCTCGCATTGGTGTTGATGACTTTATACAAATTTTCTTGGTCGGGGCATGCCGAAGAAAGGCCCCACGTTGGGCGCCAAATTTTTTTATATGTGGATAATTCTTAAAAACGTTCTAAAAACCCTGCCATAAAATCGGGACAGACTTTTCGCACCCATTGCCAATCAACGTACAGGTTATAGGAGCTGATGATAGCAAAACGGGAGTAGGAAGTACGCGCTGGCTTCGGCTTGTGTCTCTGTTCGGCGGGGTGTGGGCATGGAGGATATTTTACTACCCATTTAGAGCTCTGGCAAATGGTCGAGATAAGAATTTATATAAAAACGAGGGGGAACGTTGTGAGTTGCTGCGGACACCGCAACTCTACGGTTATACCCGATACTAAGTCAGTATGGCTCTCCTCCGGCAGACGCCGCTAATATTAAACGACACGACAAAGAGTGCGTGCGAGAGAGACAGAAAATCAGTCTGAGCGTGACGTCGGGCGCTGCGTAGCCACTGCAAATTGATTTGTTCCTTTTGGCTACAAAAATTATCTGATCTGATCCAGATTCAGCAATCTGATAGATATGGTCGTTATCTATGATTCTGCGTTTTTAGTTTTCTCGAATCTGCAATATTGTGGATGCAACAGATTTTCGTCCTTTGTGTGGGCGGAAGGGGGTGGGGCGAAATTTTGAGATATACGTTTTATAGTGAGATCTAACAGGAGTGCGGATACTAAATTTGGTTACTCTAGCCCTAATAGTCTCTGAGATTTGTGAATATCCCCAGATTTGCATCCTTTGCGGGGGCGGAAGGGGGTGTGGCGAAATTTTGAAACAAACTCGTCTCGGTCTGATATATTAGGAGTGTGGATACCAAATTTGGTTGCTCTAGCTTTTATAGTCTCTGAGATCTAGGCGCTAATGTTTTACTCTAAGCAAAGCCGCCTATGCTACGTGTGTGTTAGAGAGAGACAGGGCGAGAAAAAATGAAATTGTTTTCTTGATGCTGGCTATAATAATAATACGATCCAATTCAGATTCCGCAGTCTAAAAGATATGGTCATTCTCTACGATTCTGCGTTTTTGGTTTTATCGTATCTTTAAAATTGTGGATGCCACAGATTTTCGTCCTTTGTGGGGGCGGAAGTGGGCGGGGCAAAGTTTTGAAATAATTTTGGACCAGTGACATATCACAGAAGTCTGGATCCAAAACATCTTTGTTTTAGCTCTTATAGTCTTTGAGCATTAGGCGCTGAAGGAGACGGACAGACGGACAGACGGACGGACGGACAGACAGACATGGCTCAATCGACTCGGCTATTGATGCTGATCAAGAATATATATACTTTATAGGGTCGGAAACGATTCCTTCTGGACGTTACACACATCCACTTTTACCACAAATCTAATATACCCCAATACTCATTTTGAGTATCGGGTATAAAAAACGAGGGGGAACGTTGTGAGTTGCTGCGGACACCGCAACTCTACGGTTATACCCGATACTAAGTCAGTATGGCTCTCCTCCGGCAGACGCCGCTAATATTAAACGACACGACAAAGAGTGCGTGCGAGAGAGACAGAAAATCAGTCTGAGCGTGACGTCGGGCGCTGCGTAGCCACTGCAAATTGATTTGTTCCTTTTGGCTACAAAAATTATCTGATCTGATCCAGATTCAGCAATCTGATAGATATGGTCATTATCTATGATTCTGCGTTTTTAGTTTTCTCAAATCTGCAATATTGTGGATGCAACAGATTTTCGTCCTTTGTGGGGGCGGAAGGGGGTGGGGCGAAATTTTGAGATATACGTTTTATAGTGAGATCTAACAGGAGTGCGGATACTAAATTTGGTTACTCTAGCCTTAATAGTCTCTGAGATTTGTGAATATCCCCAGATTTGCATCCTTTGCGGGGGCGGAAGGGGGTGTGGCGAAATTTTGAAACAAACTCGTCTCGGTCCGATATATTAGGAGTGTGGATACCAAATTTGGTTGCTCTAGCTTTTATAGTCTCTGAGATCTAGGCGCTAATGTTTTACTCTAAGCAAAGCCGCCTATGCTACGTGTGTGTTAGAGAGAGACAGGGCGAGAAAAAATGAAATTGTTTTCTTGATGCTGGCTATAATAATAATACGATCCAATTCAGATTCCGCAGTCTAAAAGATATGGTCATTCTCTACGATTCTGCGTTTTTGGTTTTATCGTATCTTTAAAATTGTGGATGCCACAGATTTTCGTCCTTTGTGGGGGCGGAAGTGGGCGGGGCAAAGTTTTGAAATAATTTTGGACCAGTGACATATCACAGAAGTCTGGATCCAAAACATCGTTGCTTTAGCTCTTATAGTCTTTGAGCATTAGGCGCTGAAGGAGACGGACAGACGGACAGACGGACGGACGGACAGACAGACATGGCTCAATCGACTCGGCTATTGATGCTGATCAAGAATATATATACTTTATAGGGTCGGAAACGATTCCTTCTGGACGTTACACACATCCACTTTTACCACAAATCTAATATACCCCAATACTCATTTTGAGTATCGGGTATAAAAAACGAGGGGGAACGTTGTGAGTTGCTGCGGACACCGCAACTCTACGGTTATACCCGATACTAAGTCAGTATGGCTCTCCTCCGGCAGACGCCGCTAATATTAAACGACACGACAAAGAGTGCGTGCGAGAGAGACAGAAAATCAGTCTGAGCGTGACGTCGGGCGCTGCGTAGCCACTTCAAATTGATTTGTTCCTTTGGCTATAAAAATGATCTGATCTGATCCAGATTCAGCAATCTGATAGATATGGTCATTATCTATGATTCTGCGTTTTTAGTTTTCTCGAAATCTGCAATATTGTGGATGCAACAGATTTTCGTCCTTTGTGGGGCGGAAGGGGGTGGGGCGAAATTTTGAGATATACGTTTTATAGTGAGATCTAACAGGAGTGCGGATACTAAATTTGGTTACTCTAGCCTTAATAGTCTCTGAGATTTGTGAATATCCCCAGATTTGCATCCTTTGCGGGGGCGGAAGGGGGTGTGGCGAAATTTTGAAACAAACTCGTCTCGGTCCGATATATTAGGAGTGTGGATACCAAATTTGGTTGCTCTAGCTTTTATAGTCTCTGAGATCTAGGCGCTAATGTTTTACTCTAAGCAAAGCCGCCTATGCTACGTGTGTGTTAGAGAGAGGACAGGGCGAGAAAAAATGAAATTGTTTTCTTGATGCTGGCTATAATAATAATACGATCCAATTCAGATTCCGCAGTCTAAAAGATATGGTCATTCTCTACGATTCTGCGTTTTTTGGTTTTATCGTATCTTTAAAAATGTGGATGCCACAGATTTTCGTCCCTTTGTGGGGGCGGAAGTGGGCGGGGCAAAGTTTTGAAATAATTTTGTAGCAGTGACATATCACAGAAGTCTGGATCCAAAACATCGTTGCTCTAGCTCTTATAGTCTTTGAGCACTAGGCGCTGAAGGGGACGGAAAGACGGACAGACGGACGAACAGACAGACAGGGCTCAATCGACTCGGCTATTGATGCTGATCAAGAATATATATACTTTATGGGGTCGGAAACGATTCCTTCTGGACGTTACACACATCCACTTTTACCACAAATCTAATATACCCCAATACTCATTTTGAGTATCGGGTATAAAAAACGAGGGGGAACGTTGTGAGTTGCTGCGGACACCGCAACTCTACGGTTATACCCGATACTAAGTCAGTATGGCTCTCCTCCGGCAGACGCCGCTAATATTAACGACACGACAAAGAGTGCGTGCGAGAGAGACAGAAAATCAGTCTGAGCGTGACGTCGGGCGCTGCGTAGCCACTGCAAATTGATTTGTTCCTTTTGGCTATAAAAATGATCTGATCTGATCCAGATTCAGCAATCTGATAGATATGGTCATTATCTATGATTCTGCGTTTTTAGTTTTCTCGAATCTGCAATATTGTGGATGCAACAGATTTTCGTCCTTTGTGGGGGCGGAAGGGGGTGGGGCGAAATTTTGAGATATACGTTTTATAGTGAGATCTAACAGGAGTACGGATACTAAATTTGGTTACTCTAGCCTTAATACTCTCTGAGATTTGTGAATATCCCCAGATTTGCATCCTTTGCGGGGGCGGAAGGGGGTGTGGCGAAATTTTGAAACAAACTCGTCTCGGTCTGATATATTAGGAGTGTGGATACCAAATTTGGTTGCTCTAGCTTTTATAGTCTCTGAGATCTAGGCGCTAATGTTTTACTCTAAGCAAAGCCGCCTATGCTACGTGTGTGTTAGAGAGAGACAGGGCGAGAAAAAATGAAATTGTTTTCTTGATGCTGGCAATAATAATAATACGATCCAATTCAGATTCCGCAGTCTAAAAGATATGGTCATTCTCTACGATTCTGCTTTTTTGGTTTTATCGTATCTTTAAAAATGTGGATGCCACAGATTTTCGTCCTTTGTGGGGGCGGAAGTGGGCGGGGCAAAGTTTTGAAATAATTTTTGTAGCAGTGACATATCACAGAAGTCTGGATCCAAAACATCGTTGCTCTAGCTCTTATAGTCTTTGAGCACTAGGCGCTGAAGGGGACGGAAAGACGGACAGACGGACGAACAGACAGACAGGGCTCAATCGACTCGGCTATTGATGCTGATCAAGAATATATATACTTTATAGGGTCGGAAACGATTCCTTCTGGACGTTACACACATCCACTTTTACCACAAATCTAATATACCCCAATACTCATTTTGAGTATCGGGTATAATAAAAACGAGGGGGAACGTTGTGAGTTGCTGCGGACACCGCAACTCTACGGTTATACCCGATACTAAGTCAGTATGGCTCTCCTCCGGCAGACGCCGCTAATATTAACGACACGACAAAGAGTGCGTGCGAGAGAGACAGAAAATCAGTCTGAGCGTGACGTCGGGCGCTGCGTAGCCACTGCAAATTGATTTGTTCCTTTTGGCTATAAAAATGATCTGATCTGATCCAGATTCAGCAATCTAATAGATATGGTCATTATCTATGATTCTGCGTTTTTAGTTTTCTCAAATCTGCAATATTGTGGATGCAACAGATTTGCGTCCTTTGTGGGGGCGGAAGGGGGTGGGGCGAAATTCTGAGATATACGTTTTATAGTGAGATCTAACAGGAGTGCGGATACCAAATTTGGTTACTCTAGCCTTAATAGTCTCTGAGATTTGTGAATATCCCCAGATTTGCATCCTTTGCGGGGGCGGAAGGGGGTGTGGCGAAATTTTGAAACAAACTCGTCTCGGTCCGATATATTAGGAGTGTGGATACCAAATTTGGTTGCTCTAGCTTTTATAGTCTCTGAGATCTAGGCGCTAATGTTTTACTCTAAGCAAAGCCGCCTATGCTACGTGTGTGTTAGAGAGAGACAGGGCGAGAAAAAATGAAATTGTTTTCTTGATGCTGGCTATAATAATAATACGATCCAATTCAGATTCCGCAGTCTAAAAGATATGGTCATTCTCTACGATTCTGCGTTTTTGGTTTTCTCGTATCTTTAAAATTGTGGATGCCACAGATTTTCGCCCTTTGTGGGGGCGGAAGTGGGCGGGGCAAAGTTTTGAAATATTTTTGTAGCAGTGACATATCACAGAAGTCTGGATCCAAAACATCGTTGCTCTAGCTCTTATAGTCTTTGAGCATTAGGCGCTGAAGGGGACGGACAGACGGACAGACGGACGGGACGGACAGACAGACAGGGCTCAATCGACTCGGCTATTGATGCTGATCAAGAATATATATACTTTATAGGGTCGGAAACGATTCCTTCTGGACGTTACACACATCCACTTTTACCACAAATCTAATATACCCCAATACTCATTTTGAGTATCGGGTATAAAAAAAACGAGGGGGAACGTTGTGAGTTGCTGCGGACACCGCAACTCTACAGTTATACCCGATACTAAGTCAGTATGGCTCTCCTCCGGCAGACGCCGCTAATATTAACGACACGACAAAGAGTGCGTGCGAGAGAGACAGAAAATCAGTCTGAGCGTGACGTCGGGCGCTGCGTAGCCACTGCAAATTGATTTGTTCCTTTTGGCTATAAAAATGATCTGATCTGATCCAGATTCAGCAATCTGATAGATATGGTCATTATCTATGATTCTGCGTTTTTAGTTTTCTCAAATCTGCAATATTGTGGATGCAACAGATTTTCGTCCTTTGTGGGGGCGGAAGGGGGTGGGGCGAAATTTTGAGATATACGTTTTATAGTGAGATCTAACAGGAGTAGCGGATACTAAATTTGGTTACTCTAGCTTAATAGTCTCTGAGATTTGTGAATATCCCCAGATTTGCATCCTTTGCGGGGGCGGAAGGGGGTGTGGCGAAATTTTGAAACAAACTCGTCTCGGTCCGATATATTAGGAGTGTGGATACCAAATTTGGTTGCTCTAGCTTTTATAGTCTCTGAGATCTAGGCGCTAATGTTTTACTCTAAGCAAAGCCGCCTATGCTACGTGTGTGTTAGAGAGAGACAGGGCGAGAAAAAATGAAATTGTTTTCTTGATGCTGGCTATAATAATAATACGATCCAATTCAGATTCCGCAGTCTAAAAGATATGGTCATTCTCTACGATTCTGCGTTTTTGGTTTTCTCGTATCTTTAAAATTGTGGATGCCACAGATTTTCGCCCTTTGTGGGGGCGGAAGTGGGCGGGGCAAAGTTTTGAAATATTTTTGTAGCAGTGACATATCACAGAAGTCTGGATCCAAAACATCGTTGCTCTAGCTCTTATAGTCTTTGAGCATTAGGCGCTGAAGGGGACGGACAGACGGACAGACGGACGGACGGACAGACAGACAGGGCTCAATCGACTCGGCTATTGATGCTGATCAAGAATATATATACTTTATAGGGGTCGGAAACGATTCCTTCTGGACGTTACACACATCCACTTTTACCACAAATCTAATATACCCCAATACTCATTTTGAGTATCGGGTATAAAAAAAACGAGGGGGAACGTTGTGAGTTGCTGCGGACACCGCAACTCTACAGTTATACCCGATACTAAGTCAGTATGGCTCTCCTCCGGCAGACGCCGCTAATATTAACGACACGACAAAGAGTGCGTGCGAGAGAGACAGAAAATCAGTCTGAGCGTGTTGTCGGGCGCTGCGTAGCCACTTCAAATTGATTTGTTCCTTTTGGCTATAAAAATGATCTGATCTGATCCAGATTCACCAATCTGATAGATATGGTCATTATCTATGATTCTGCGTTTTTAGTTTTCTCGAATCTGCAATATTGTGGATGCAACAGATTTTCGTCCTTTGTGGGGGCGGAAGGGGGTGGGGCGAAATTTTGAGATATACGTTTTATAGTGAGATCTAACAGGAGTACGGATACTAAATTTGGTTACTCTAGCCTTAATACTCTCTGAGATTTGTGAATATCCCCAGATTTGCATCCTTTGCGGGGGCGGAAGGGGGTGTGGCGAAATTTTGAAACAAACTCGTCTCGGTCCGATATATTAGGAGTGTGGATACCAAATTTGGTTGCTCTAGCTTTTATAGTCTCTGAGATCTAGGCGCTAATGTTTTACTCTAAGCAAAGCCGCCTATGCTACGTGTGTGTTAGAGAGAGACAGGGCGAGAAAAAATGAAATTGTTTTCTTGATGCTGGCTATAATAATAATACGATCCAATTCAGATTCTGCAGTATAAAAGATATGGTCATTCTCTACGATTCTGCGTTTTTGGTTTTCTCGTATCTTTAAAATTGTGGATGCCACAGATTTTCGCCCTTTGTGGGGGCGGAAGTGGGCGGGGCAAAGTTTTGAAATATTTTTGTAGCAGTGACATATCACAGAAGTCTGGATCCAAAACATCGTTACTCTAGCTCTTATAGTCTTTGAGCATTAGGCGCTGAAGGGGACGGACAGACGGACAGACGGACGGACGGACAGACAGACAGGGCTCAATCGACTCGGCTATTGATGCTGATCAAGAATATATATACTTTATAGGGTCGGAAACGATTCCTTCTGGACGTTACACACATCCACTTTTACCACAAATCTAATATACCCCAATACTCATTTTGAGTATCGGGTATAATAAAAAACGAGGGGGAACGTTGTGAGTTGCTGCGGACACCGCAACTCTACAGTTATACCCGATACTAAGTCAGTATGGCTCTCCTCCGGCAGACGCCGCTAATATTAAACGACACGACAAAGAGTGCGTGCGAGAGAGACAGAAAATCAGTCGGAGCGTGACGTCGGGCGCTGCGTATTTGTTTCCTTTCGCTATAAAAATGATCTGCTCTGATCCAGATTCAGCAACCTGATAGATATGGTCATTATCTATGATTCTGCGTTTTTAGTTTTCTCGAATCTGCAATATTGTGGATGCAACAGATTTTCGTCCTTTGTGTGGGCGGAAGGGGGTGGGGCGAAATTTTGAGATATACGTTTTATAGTGAGATCTAACAGGAGTACGGATACTAAATTTGGTTACTCTAGCCTTAATACTCTCTGAGATTTGTGAATATCCCCAGATTTGCATCCTTTGCGGGGGCGGAAGGGGGTGTGGCGAAATTTTGAAACAAACTCGTCTCGGTCCGATATATTAGGAGTGTGGATACCAAATTTGGTTGCTCTAGCTTTTATAGTCTCTGAGATCTAGGCGCTAATGTTTTACTCTAAGCAAAGCCGCCTATGCTACGTGTGTGTTAGAGAGAGACAGGGCGAGAAAAAATGAAATTGTTTTCTTGATGCTGGCTATAATAATAATACGATCCAATTCAGATTCTGCAGTCTAAAAGATATGGTCATTCTCTACGATTCTGCGTTTTTGGTTTTCTCGTATCTTTAAAATTGTGGATGCCACAGATTTTCGCCCTTTGTGGGGGCGGAAGTGGGCGGGGCAAAGTTTTGAAATATTTTTGTAGCAGTGACATATCACAGAAGTCTGGATCCAAAACATCGTTACTCTAGCTCTTATAGTCTTTGAGCATTAGGCGCTGAAGGGGACGGACAGACGGACAGACGGACGGACGCAAGAATATATATACTTTATAGGGGTCGGAAACGATTCTCTGGACGTTACACACATCCACTTTTACCACAAATCTAATATACCCCAATACTCATTTTGAGTATCGGGTAAAAAAAAAACGAGGGGGAACGTTGTGAGTTGCTGCGGACACCGCAACTCTACAGTTATACCCGATACTAAGTCAGTATGGCTCTCCTCCGGCAGACGCCGCTAATATTAAACGACACGACAAAGAGTGCGTGCGAGAGAGACAGAAAATCAGTCTGAGCGTGACGTCGGGCGCTGCGTAGCCACTCAAATTGATTTGTTCCTTTGGCTACTAAAATGATCTGATCTGATCCAGATTCAGCAATCGATAGATATGGTCATTATCTATGATTCTGCGTTTTTAGTTTCTCAATCTGCAATATTGTGGATGCAACAGATTTTCGTCCTTTGTGGGGGCGGAAGGGGGTGGGGGCGAAATTTGAGATATACGTTTTATAGTGAGATCTAACAGGAGTGCGGATCACTAAATTTGGTTACTCTAGCCTTAATAGTCTCTGAGATTTGTGAATATCCCCAGATTTGCATCCTTTGCGGGGGCGGAAGGGGGTGTGGCGAAATTTTGAAACAAACTCGTCTCGGTCCGATATATTAGGAGTGTGGATACCAAATTTGGTTGCTCTAGCTTTTATAGTCTCTGAGATCTAGGCGCTAATGTTTTACTCTAAGCAAAGCCGCCTATGCTACGTGTGTGTTAGAGAGAGACAGGGCGAGAAAAAATGAAATTGTTTTCTTGATGCTGGCTATAATAATAATACGATCCAATTCAGATTCTGCAGTCTAAAAGATATGGTCATTCTCTACGATTCTGCGTTTTTGGTTTTCTCGTATCTTTAAAATTGTGGATGCCACAGATTTTCGCCCTTTGTGGGGGCGGAAGTGGGCGGGGCAAAGTTTTGAAATATTTTTGTAGCAGTGACATATCACAGAAGTCTGGATCCAAAACATCGTTGCTCTAGCTCTTATAGTCTTTGAGCATTAGGCGCTGAAGGGGACGGACAGACGGACAGACGGACGGACAGACAGACAGGGCTCAATCGACTCGGCTATTGATGCTGATCAAGAATATATATACTTTATAGGGTCGGAAACGATTCCTTCTGGACGTTACACACATCCACTTTTACCACAAATCTAATATACCCCAATACTCATTTTGAGTATCGGGTATAATAAGATAATTAACGAGGGGGAACGTTGTGAGTTGCTGCGGACACCGCAACTCTACGGTTATACCCGATACTAAGTCAGTATGGCTCTCCTCCGGCAGACGCCGCTAATATTAAACGACACGACAAAGAGTGCGTGCGAGAGAGACAGAAAATCAGTCTGAGCGTGACGTCGGGCGCTGCGTAGCCACTGCAAATTGATTTGTTCCTTTGGCTATAAAAATGATCTGATCTGATCCAGATTCAGCAATCTGATAGATATGGTCATTATCTATGATTCTGCGTTTTTAGTTTTCTCAAATCTGCAATATTGTGGATGCAACAGATTTTCGTCCTTTGTGGGGGCGGAAGGGGGTGGGGCGAAATTTTGAGATATACGTTTTATAGTGAGATCTAACAGGAGTAAGGATACTAAATTTGGTTACTCTAGCCTTAATAGTCTCTGAGATTTGTGAATATCCCCAGATTTGCATCCTTTGCGGGGGCGGAAGGGGGTGTGGCGAAATTTTGAAACAAACTCGTCTCGGTCCGATATATTAGGAGTGTGGATACCAAATTTGGTTGCTCTAGCTTTTATAGTCTCTGAGATCTAGGCGCTAATGTTTTACTCTAAGCAAAGCCGCCTATGCTACGTGTGTGTTAGAGAGAGACAGGGCGAGAAAAAATGAAATTGTTTTCTTGATGCTGGCTATAATAATAATACGATCCAATTCAGATTCTGCAGTCTAAAAGATATGGTCATTCTCTACGATTCTGCGTTTTTGGTTTTCTCGTATCTTTAAAATTGTGGATGCCACAGATTTTCGCCCTTTGTGGGGGCGGAAGTGGGCGGGGCAAAGTTTTGAAATATTTTTGTAGCAGTGACATATCACAGAAGTCTGGATCCAAAACATCGTTGCTCTAGCTCTTATAGTCTTTGAGCATTAGGCGCTGAAGGGGACGGACAGACGGACAGACGGACGGACAGACAGACAGGGCTCAATCGACTCGGCTATTGATGCTGATCAAGAATATATATACTTTATAGGGTCGGAAACGATTCCTTCTGGACGTTACACACATCCACTTTTACCACAAATCTAATATACCCCAATACTCATTTTGAGTATCGGGTATAATAAGATAATTAACGAGGGGGAACGTTGTGAGTTGCTGCGGACACCGCAACTCTACGGTTATACCCGATACTAAGTCAGTATGGCTCTCCTCCGGCAGACGCCGCTAATATTAAACGACACGACAAAGAGTGCGTGCGAGAGAGACAGAAAATCAGTCTGAGCGTGACGTCGGGCGCTGCGTAGCCACTGCAAATTGATTTGTTCCTTTTGGCTATAAAAATGATCTGATCTGATCCAGATTCAGCAATCTGATAGATATGGTCATTATCTATGATTCTGCGTTTTTAGTTTTCTCAAATCTGCAATATTGTGGATGCAACAGATTTTCGTCCTTTGTGGGGGCGGAAGGGGGTGGGGCGAAATTTTGAGATATACGTTTTATAGTGAGATCTAACAGGAGTAGCGGATACTAAATTTGGTTACTCTAGCCTTAATAGCTCTCTGAGATTTGTGAATATCCCCAGATTTGCATCCTTTGCGGGGGCGGAAGGGGGTGTGGCGAAATTTTGAAACAAACTCGTCTCGGTCCGATATATTAGGAGTGTGGATACCAAATTTGGTTGCTCTAGCTTTTATAGTCTCTGAGATCTAGGCGCTAATGTTTTACTCTAAGCAAAGCCGCCTATGCTACGTGTGTGTTAGAGAGAGACAGGGCGAGAAAAAATGAAATTGTTTTCTTGATGCTGGCTATAATAATAATACGATCCAATTCAGATTCTGCAGTCTAAAAGATATAGTCATTATCTACGATTCTGCGTTTTTAGTTTTCTCGTATCTTCTAAATTGTGGATGCCACAGATTTTCGCCCTTTGTGGGGGCGGAAGTGGGCGGGGCAAAGTTTTGAAATATTTTTGTAGCAGTGACATATCACAGAAGTCTGGATCCAAAACATCGTTGCTCTAGCTCTTATAGTCTTTGAGCATTAGGCGCTGAAGGGGACGGACAGACGGACAGACGGACGGACGGACGGACAGACAGACAGGGCTCAATCGACTCGGCTATTGATGCTGATCAAGAATATATATACTTTATAGGGGTCGGAAACGATTCCTTCTGGACGTTACACACATCCACTTTTACCACAAATCTAATATACCCCAATACTCATTTTGAGTATCGGGTATAACGAGGGGGAACGTTGTGAGTTGCTGCGGACACCGCAACT
>NW_020825568.1:0-56893 GCF_003286085.1 Drosophila persimilis
CCACAATAACACTCGATGAAGAGCACTAATGCAGGTTTTTAAATAGGAGGAATATATAAAAAAATACAAGTACTTAATTATATAAAGAACTCCACCGGTAATACGCTTACATACATAAAGGTATAGTAGTAACCACAATTGTAAGTTGTACTACCCGTATGAAGCACAACTTCAACTACGAACGTTTTAACCGCAACAACTTTAATATACGCTATTGGAGCTGGAATTACCGCGGCTGCTGGCACCAGACTTGCCCTCCAATTGGTCCTTGTTAAAGGATTTAAAGTGTACTCATTCCAATTACAGGGCCTCGGATTGAGTCCTGTATTGTTTTTATTTTTCGTCACTACCTCCCCGAGCTGGGAGTGGGTAATTTACGCGCCTGGCTGCTTCCTTAGATGTGGTAGCCGTTTCTCAGGCTCCCTCTCCGGAATCGAACCCTGATTTCCCCGTTACCCGTTGCAACCATGGTAGTCCTAGATACTACCATCAAAAGTTGATAGGGCAGACATTTGAAAGATCTGTCGTCGGTACAAGACCATACGATCTGCATTTTATCTAGAGTTCAACCAAATGTAACGATCTTACGATCGCTTGGTTTTAGCCTAATAAAAGCACACGTCCCATAAGTCCGTGTTTAATTGCATGTATTAGCGTCTAGAATTACCACAGTTATCCAAGTAACTGTTAACGATCTAAGGAACCATAACTGATATATGAGCCTTTTGCGGTTTTCACTTTTAATTCGTGTGTACTTAGACCATGCATGGCTTAATCTTTGAGACAGCATATAACTACTGGCAGGATCACCAGAATAATGTTTTCGTTTCGTGCGCATACGCTCACATATGTAAATATTTGACAACTCAATAATACTTTGAATAAAAAAAAAAATAAAATAAATATTTTTTATCAACAGTTATGAGAATTGTTAAAACGATTGTGGCCATTTTTATATATCATTCACATTCGGCCATTTTTCTCTATATAAATATATATATTTTATTATATACATTTTTTTTCGTTCAAAAATATCTTTTATTTGCACTTAATATATTATCACAACGTATATAGGCTTAAACCAATATTAATTGTGTTTAAACTATGTATTTTGACAACAATTTAAATTATATCCAATTTCGTATGCGTTTGTTGTGATATACATTAAATAAAACCAAACACATGAGTTCATGTGGAATGGAATTTATATATTTTGGCAATATTTGAATTTGCATATAAATCGCTTTGATTATATAGTCTGGTACAGTTGTTGAAATGGCACTCATACAATATTTAATCATATAAGACCATTTCCAAAAATTCACGATAATAATTCGAAACAGAAATGATATATATAGTAAATAGTATATATCTTGGTTAGTTTCACACTATATTATCTTTATTAAGATCAATTTGAAAACAAATATCTCCTATTAACACTACTTTGAGTATAATGACAACATATAATAATATTATATACAATACTGTACCAAATATTGTATACAATACCGATGGACATCAACTGTCCATCATGTATAGGTTTTCTGCCACGCTTTCCGCAAATCGGGTATTTTTGCTTTAGAGTGCCTCTTAACAATAGTTTCTTTTCGTATTTTAATAAAAAAATACAATACTATCACTTCAAAATTATTCATATATATTAAGAAATATATATATATTCATATAAAATACACAGACATTGCCGGCTAAGTATATTCCCCATATCATATGAAATAAATTAATAATTTTTCATTATAAAATTTTCATATGAAATATACCATGCACGAGACTACCACTCCCTATATAGGTTTTATGCCACGCTTTCCGCAAATCGGGTATTTTTACTTGAGAGTGCCTCTTAACAATAGTTTCTTTTCGTATTTTAATAAAAAATACAATACTATCACTTCAAAATTATTCATATATACTAAGAAATATATATATATTCATATAAAACACACAGACATTGCCGGCTAAGTATATTCCCCATATCATATGAAATAAATTAATAATTTTTCATTATAAAATTTTCATATGAAATATACCATGCACGAGACTACCACTCCCTATATAGGTTTTCTGCCACGCTTTCCGCAAATCGGGTATTTTTACTTGAGAGTGCCTCTTAACAATAGTTTCTTTTCGTATTTTAATAAAAAATACAATACTATCACTTCAAAATTATTCATATATACTAAGAAATATATATATATTCATATAAAATACACAGACATTGCCGGCTAAGTATATTCCCCATATCATATGAAATAAATTAATAATTTTTCATTATAAAATTTTCATATGAAATATACCATGCACGAGACTACCACTCCCTATATAGGTTTTCTGCCACGCTTTCCGCAAATCAGGTATTTTTACTTGAGAGTACCTTTTAAAAATAGTTTCTTTTCGTATTTTAATACAAAATATTATACTATCACTTCAAAATTATTCATATATATTAAGAAAAAATATATATACGCATATAAAATAAACAGACATTGCCGACTTAGTATGTTCCCCATATCATATGAAATTAAATTAATTATTTTTCATTACATTCATCATTCATTTACATGAAAGATATCATATCAGCTGGTATCTTTGCTTTAATTTCACATATACACGTAATATATCTATTTATATTAAATACATTTTTATATTTTCTATATTTATAATCGCATTATGATTATGCTATAATGTTATATTATATATGAGAAACATTCCCATATCCATATCCATATCCATATAAAACCTAATTCATAATCAAATCATGCTCATGTTATAATATAACATATAATATTATCACATTTTATATACCAAAGTATTTAATTCTTGCATTCATATCACATATCATTAAATTCCAATATTAGAAATACTTCCAAGTTCCACATACGATCACTCCATGCTTTTTGCATTCATATTATTTCATATATACATTCACATTTGCACATATGCATATACACTATGTTTCGTGTGTTTACATAATACAATTTTATAAGTATCATTTCATATGTAATTAAGTATAACAAACTTATAATATAACATTATATTCATATTCAAGCCAACGTAATTTATATAGGATAAATAATTTATCCATATTTATATAAAATATATTCTTTTTAATATATATATATATATATATTACCATTTATAGGTATATATTCATATAAATATATAAAAATAATTTTCATATATAAAGAATAAATTTATATATATCGAATCATCAAGCAAAGGATAAGCTTCAGTGGATCGCAGTATGGCAGCTGCTCAACCACTTACAACACCTTGCCTGTTACAAAAGTCGTTTACAATTGATTCTAGGCTTTGTCATTGTATTAAATAATGTTTTTATATGCAACTAGCGCGGCATCAGGTGATCGATGATCCTCCCAATTTACTATGTTACAAATTACATTGGCATCACATCCATTGTCGTTTATAAAATAAATTATAAACTTTTAATGGTTTAGAAGCCATACAATGCAAATTGCCCCTTATTTATCATTGCAGTCCAGCACGGATACGACCTTAGAGGCGTTCAGGCATAATCCAACGGACGTAGCGTCATACCACTGTTCGCTCGAACAAGTATTGTGCCATTGGTCCGTACCTGCGGTTCCTCTCGTACTACGCAGGAATGCTGTCGCAACAACGTTTTGTCATTAGTAGGGTAAAACTAACCTGTCTCACGACGGTCTAAACCCAGCTCACGTTCCCTTGCATGGGTGAACAATCCAACGCTTGGTGAATTTTGCTTCACAATGATAGGAAGAGCCGACATCGAAGGATCAAAAAGCGACGTCGCTATGAACGCTTGGCCGCCACAAGCCAGTTATCCCTATGGTAACTTTTCTGACACCTCTTGTTAAAAACTCTTTAAACCAAAAGGATCGATAGGCCGAGCTTTTGCTGTCCCTGTGTGTACTGAACACCGAGATCAAGTCAGCATTTGCCCTTTTGCTCTATGTGTGGTTTCTGTCCGCACTGAGCTGGCCTTGGGACACCTCCGTTATTATTTGAGAGATGTACCGCCCCAGTCAAACTCCCTACCTGGCAATGTCCTTGAATTGGATCATACCTGAGTAATTGGAGTTATACCAAATTTTCAAATTGAAAATACATAAATGCATTTTCTCATTAAAGAATTTGTTTGCGATTATATAACAAACTCGTGATACTTTGATCAAGAAGCTTGCATCAAAACCCAATACCATAAGATATAATAAATATATCCGTATAATGGCTAGGAAATGATACACGTTCCATTTAATCAAGTAAGTAAGGAAACAATAAGAGTAGTGGTATTTCATTGTCGATACCAAACCGAAATCTAATATCTCCCACTTATGCTACACCTCTTATGTCTCCTTACACTGCCAGATTAGAGTCAAGCTCAAAAGGGTCTTCTTTCCCCGCTAATTATTCCAAGCCCGTTCCCTTGGCTGTGGTTTCGCTAGATAGTAGATAGGGACAGAATGAATGAATCTGATCTCTCAGCTTTATTTTACGTGGCGGTTCCTCAGGGAGGGATTTCAACCACGGCGTCTAATGTTTATTTGCAGCTTAGCCTCGATTAGTGCGATATATTTACATATATCACGCCATCACGCACCACCGCTACATACGCAGGAACCTGGTACAATGCGCCAGTTAGCGCCCCTAAAAAGAAGCTATAGCTATGTACATAGCGACTCTTCTGGTACCAATTGAAAGTATCCTGGTCGGGCATACAATCCCCCTTGGTGAGGGGCGAGGTGTATCTAACACGTCTTCCGATCTATGGGTCTCGGCACCCGGTTGAGAGCTCAACTCCACGAGGAGCCTAGCGGCTCTCCCCGCGTAACGTTTGGGTATCAACCACAGCCACCACGATACTCCCACTAGGGGGCCGACCTCAATGTGCAGCCTTGGAACTGCACAACCCGTGGTACCGATCTTAAGGACTCAGCTCGATCCTCCCTTTTAGCCCCGACCGGCCTGGATAGGGAATCCACCCAGCCCGTGCGCCGCTTGCGCATTCAGCAGCTGTTGTCGCCTGGAGAACGCCAGTCCGGCGAACCTGTCGAGAGTCCGCATTCTCTCCTGAGAAGCCGTCACATCGGAGAAGGTCCAGTCGCCATCCGTGTACTGCACTCCAAGTCCATCGAGGTCTCGCAAGTCTGTATAGAGGGGACAAGCACATAGGAAGTGCTGCCAATCCTCGCGTTCTGCGCCGCATAGACATGCTGGCGTGTCGCTAAGGCTTCTTCCATGCAGAAATGCATTGAGCGATCCGTGGCCCGTCAGCAGGAACCCAGCGCGCAGCGTGAAGCCAAACCTTCGTTCGCTGTAGACGAAGCCTGCGTTCGGGATGAAGCGGTGCGTCACCCGTCCTGGGGAGTCACCATCATCCCATCTGCGTTGCCACTCGCACAACAGGTCTTCGTCTAGTCGCGCCATCTTCTGCTTCCAGCTAAGATTTGCCAAATCTTCGCCGTACAGCCAATCGCTCTCCTCCAGCGGGTAGTCACGCTTTAGTTTGAAGCTGATTGCCAGGCGTCTGGCAACCAGATCAAACGGGGGGGCTCCAGCTAGTACTTGCAGCGCCATGGTGGACACTGTTCGGCATACCGGTAGGCATCCAATCAGGACGATCCTTTGGCACGCAAGCAGATGCCTCCTGGCAACCACTTGCGTCGTCGTCACGACAGACCAAACCGAGGCACCAAATAGTGCACAGGGCACCATGAGTCCGGCATATATTGTCCGCTTTGCGCGGGGACTGAGTCCCCAGTCGACCCGCAGTACGCGCGACAATGCCCCTACGACTCCGGTCAGCTTATCACGCAAGCCCGTGATGTGCGGGAGAAAACTCAACCGCTCGCCGACCGTGATGCCTAGGTACCGATACTTGCACTTATATGGCAGGTTTGCTCCAGCAAGCCGTACCACTGGCGGCCGTCTAAGTATGCCTTTGAGCAGCATGATCGCCGTCTTGCTAGTTGAAACGGCAACGCCGACTTCAACTCCCCAAGCGCCTACGATGGACATTAACTCACCTCCTTTTTGTTCGAGCTCTGATCGGGCATTCCCTTCGATGAGGAGGAGCAAGTCGTCAGCATACGCGCTGAGCGCACCAAGGGGCTCTAAGCGCTGGAGCAACACGTCCATTAAGATGTTCCATATAAATGGACCACTTATGGACCCCTGCGGGCAACCTCTTGTCACCGGAACAGTGGCTACTCCATGCCTACTGACGATGCTCGCACTCCGGCCGGAGAAGAAACTTCGCCACAAGCTTGCTTCTCGGCATCCCAGCTCAAGGAGGCGGCGTAGTGCAGCATTCCACTCAACGTTGTCGAAGGCTCCCTTGAAATCCACGAAGACTCCGAGCACGTATTTCGACCGGCTGGCCGAAACAGTACTCACGACGTGTTTCCAAGCATCCTCCACACAACGTCCTTGGCGAAAGCCAAATTGCCATCTGCAACCATCCGGAATGGTGTCCTTCAGACGATTCACCATGATGCCCTCAAGCACTTTGCCCAGCACTGGCAACAGACAGATACCCCGATATGAGGTAGGATCGGTCCGGTCCTTATCGGGTCCCTTCAGGAGTGGAACCACCCTGGGATGCTTCCATTCCGTTGGGAAATACCCTGTCTCCAGGCAGCGGGAATACATCGCTGTCATGTGCTGAGGGATGGCACGCCACAATGCCTTGCAAATGGCACCTGTGATGCCGTCCATGCCGGGAGAGCGTCTGCTCTTCAACCTGGCGACGCATGCATCAACCTCGAAAGCTTCGAGGGCCGGTGGAGCCTCGATCGGGATGGCAATGTGTGCATTCGTCTCCGCAACAGGAAAGAAGTTGCGAAGGAGCACACCCGCACAGTCGCGCCATGTTGCGACCAGCCTACCATCCGTTCGAAGGCATCCAATCTCCGTGCTCTTTTTGCGGCCTCGGCAAATCCTGTAGACGTGCCCCCATGGATCATCTCTGTTCTCTCCCACGAAGCGTCGCCAGTTGTCTTCCTTCGATCTCAGGATGAGCTTCTTGTACTGCGCTGAGGAGATCCTCAACGCGAGCACAAGTTCCTCTGCTGCGTCGGTCTCATGCCGACGAGCGTCCTGGAGCCTTCGCCTCAGTCTCCTGACCTCTCGGCGTTTGGAGTGTAGTTCGGCAGTCCACCAAACTACTTTTCTCGCGGCTCTCGGTGTGCTGCGTCCCAGCACTCTGTCGCACACACTGTGCACTACAGAGCGCAGTGCAGACACTTGGTTGTCCAACGGCGATTCGGCGATGTCTTCCGGTAATTCGGCAATCTCCCTTACCACTTCCTCCTCGAACAATCGCCAGCGCGCATTGGAAAGCTTCCATGACGGCACAGGAGCAATGGGCTCAACTGTGTCGTTCGGGTCAGTCGTCACCACAACATGGATCATGTTGTGATCGCTGGTGTCCCATTCCTTCACTTCCCAATCGTATGTGGCCCACATAGTCGCAGCTTGGTTGACGATTGTCACATCGATATCGCTTTGGCCTCTACGGTTATCGAATGTAAACACCCGACTGGCTTCATTGAGCACGCCGGCTCTCATCTCGGTTATCCACTCAGACAGCAGCTCACCCCGTGCATAGTTAGCTTGCCCCCGATTGTGTTCGGAGAGCTTGCTAAACCACGCTGGGGATACTGCGTTCGCGTCGAGCCCAAAGATGACAGGAGTGCGGCTGCCCAGCAGCAGCACCGCATCTAAGTACCTGAGGTACGGCGCCAAGTCGGTGTCGAATTGGCAGTACACGGAGCATAGGAAGATTGAGCCGAATCTTCCCGTAACTCTGACGCATACTCCAAAATCCGTGGTAAGGGTCTCCATTGGCATGCAGATGGAGTCCGGTTCATCGACGATGATAGCAGCTTTTCCTCGGCGGTCCTGGAAAACTCGCATTCCAGAAGGAAGGCCGGTAATCCGCCCTGCTCCATCGACGTACGGCTCCTGGACCAGTGCGAACTGACGGCCAGAGCTGCGCATGATGGCTCCGAGTTCCATCACAGCCGCTCGGCCACGGCCACAATTAGCTTGGATGAAGCTAAACATTAATGTCTAGCTTGCACCCTCGCCAGTACCGCTCCGTAGATCGGGCACGCCGCTGACAGCATGGAATGTGCTGCAGGGTACCCCTTGAAGCGGCAGTTGCGGCAGTCCACGGGGTTGGGACACCGTGCAACGTTGTGGCCGTTCTGTCCACACCGGTGGCACACGTTCTCCTTTAGGCGACATTGCGACACCTTGTGGTCGAAGCCTGCACATCTGTGGCAGGCGTATGTTCTGACCAAGGAGCGGCAGCGGCATCTAAACCACTTGATGTATACGCATTCGCGCAACGCCTCCTGTGCCTTTGCGTCGACCTCTAGCGTCACGTTGATCGTGGCGCCGTCGGTGACCGACCAGGGTTTACCGACCAGGTGAACCGACATTTTGAACTCCGCGGCAGTCATGGTCTCCTCCAGGTTCTTTGTGAAGAGCTCCTCCATGAACTCTTCCGGTGTTATGGACGTGTCCACGTCGTACACCACGACCTGAGGCTTGGTCTCCGGCCTCTTCTTGACCTCCAATCCTGCTTCGGTGAATTTGCTGCTGGCCACTACCTTCCTCAGTTCGCTCACTGAAGGGGTGCGAATAATCGCTCCTCCGCTCTTCAGCTCGCGAACCTCGTGGACGCGGACTCCAAGAGTCGGCACCACGGTCTTCTTAACTCTCTCCACAAGCGCCTTGCTGGTCTCCTCCGGGTTTTTGCTCTTTATTAGAGCAGACCAGGTATCCCTAGGCTTTGGGATCGGTGCAGCGACGGCGCTCGGTGCGGGCAGGCCTGGGAAGGCTGTCGCATACGCAGCGGTTGTGACGGCAGTGGTGCCCGTGTGGGCAGCAGCAGCGGGTCTCGGTGGAGGCGGCATCCTTGCCCTCTCCTCCAGGCGCACTTTTTCCCCAGCCAGGGCCATGACCAACTCGTCGTACCGGTTGGTCGCGACGAGGATTTCCATTGAGGCCTCGGGCGGCATCAGCCCCTTAAGGACAGCCTTGCTCACCGCCATCCTTATCGCAGACATTTCTGCGATGATGGCCGAGTAGCCTGCCGCGACAATGTCAGTTGCCGGGCATGTGGCAGCGGTGGTGGCAGCGGTGGTGGCAGCGGTGGCGGCAGCGGTGGCGGCAGCGGTGGTGGCAGCGGCGGCAGAAGTACTGGCAGCGGTGGTGGCAGCGGCAGCGGCAGAGGTGGATGGAGCCTGCTCAAAGGGGAGCGACGTTGGCGGCGATCTCTCGGCTGGGATCGGCCGCTCTCCAGCTAGCCCAATCCCAAGCCCGATCTTTTTGGCTCCCTGTTTGGCGGCTGAGGACTTCGGCCGACCCCGCCTGCGGGCGGGAACGCTCGACGACGAGCTCGCCCCTACACTAGCCACGCTAGTGTCGCTGGCGTCGGCCTCCGTCTCTATTTCCATAGCCCGGCGGGTTGTGGCTACCTCTATTGGCGTGACTCAACTAATCGGCACTTAGTGGAGACTCGAACCAACGTCTCAGCGGAGACACGAACCGAACGCTTCGAACTCGAGCCAAAGCTTCGAACCAAAGCTTCGAACTCGAACGTGCTGTCGAACTATTCCGACTTGTTGTCGAACTATTCGCACTTGTTTACGAACTAGGGTTCCGCACGTGGTTGTTTTTAGCGTTTATTTTGCAAATATTAATTTGCAAATATCTGCTTTGTTCTTTCACCAAATTAACACCCGATTTCACTCACGAACAGCGCGTGATCTCGCGGCAATTTTGATGTATTTTCCACTTGGAAAAATCACTTTTTACTTTATTCGAACGACGGTATAGCGGACCGCTTGAAAAACACGTCTGCTTCGAATGGCAGTCAAAAAGCAACTCAGTAGATAGGGACAGAATGAATCTGATCTCTCAGCTTTATTTTACGTGGCGGTTCCTCAGGGAGGGATTTCAACCACGGCGTCTAATGTTTATTTGCAGCTTAGCCTCGATTAGTGCGATATATTTACATATATCACGCCATCACGCACCACCGCTACATACGCAGGAACCTGGTACAATGCGCCAGTTAGCGCCCCTAAAAAGAAGCTATAGCTATGTACATAGCGACTCTTCTGGTACCAATTGAAAGTATCCTGGTCGGGCATACAATCCCCCTTGGTGAGGGGCGAGGTGTATCTAACACGTCTTCCGATCTATGGGTCTCGGCACCCGGTTGAGAGCGCAACTCCACGAGGAGCCTAGCGGCTCTCCCCGCGTAACGTTTGGGTATCAACCACAGCCACCACGATACTCCCACTAGGGGGCCGACCTCAATGTGCAGCCTTGGAACTGCACAACCCGTGGTACCGATCTTAAGGACTCAGCTCGATCCTCCCTTTTAGCCCCGACCGGCCTGGATAGGGAATCCACCCAGCCCGTGCGCCGCTTGCGCATTCAGCAGCTGTTGTCGCCTGGAGAACGCCAGTCCGGCGAACCTTTCGAGAGTCCGCATTCTCTCCTGAGAAGCCGTCACATCGGAGAAGGTCCAGTCGCCATCCGTGTACTGCACTCCAAGTCCATCGAGGTCTCGCAAGTCTGTATAGAGGGGACAAGCACATAGGAAGTGCTGCCAATCCTCGCGTTCTGCGCCGCATAGACATGCTGGCGTGTCGCTAAGGCTTCTTCCATGCAGAAATGCATTGAGCGATCCGTGGCCCGTCAGCAGGAACCCAGCGCGCAGCGTGAAGCCAAACCTTCGTTCGCTGTAGACGAAGCCTGCGTTCGGGATGAAGCGGTGCGTCACCCGTCCTGGGGAGTCACCATCATCCCATCTGCGTTGCCACTCGCACAACAGGTCTTCGTCTAGTCGCGCCATCTTCTGCTTCCAGCTAAGATTTGCCAAATCTTCGCCGTACAGCCAATCGCTCTCCTCCAGCGGGTAGTCACGCTTTAGTTTGAAGCTGATTGCCAGGCGTCTGGCAACCAGATCAAACGGGGGGGCTCCAGCTAGTACTTGCAGCGCCATGGTGGACACTGTTCGGCATACCGGTAGGCATCCAATCAGGACGATCCTTTGGCACGCAAGCAGATGCCTCCTGGCAACCACTTGCGTCGTCGTCACGACAGACCAAACCGAGGCACCAAATAGTGCACAGGGCACCATGAGTCCGGCATATATTGTCCGCTTTGCGCGGGGACTGAGTCCCCAGTCGACCCGCAGTACGCGCGACAATGCCCCTACGACTCCGGTCAGCTTATCACGCAAGCCCGTGATGTGCGGGAGAAAACTCAACCGCTCGCCGACCGTGATGCCTAGGTACCGATACTTGCACTTATATGGCAGGTTTGCTCCAGCAAACCGTACCACTGGCGGCCGTCTAAGTATGCCTTTGAGCAGCATGATCGCCGTCTTGCTAGTTGAAACGGCAACGCCGACTTCAACTCCCCAAGCGCCTACGATGGACATTAACTCACCTCCTTTTTGTTCGAGCTCTGATCGGGCATTCCCTTCGATGAGGAGGAGCAAGTCGTCAGCATACGCGCTGAGCGCACCAAGGGGCTCTAAGCGCTGGAGCAACACGTCCATTAAGATGTTCCATATAAATGGACCACTTATGGACCCCTGCGGGCAACCTCTTGTCACCGGAACAGTGGCTACTCCATGCCTACTGACGATGCTCGCACTCCGGCCGGAGAAGAAACTTCGCCACAAGCTTGCTTCTCGGCATCCCAGCTCAAGGAGGCGGCGTAGTGCAGCATTCCACTCAACGTTGTCGAAGGCTCCCTTGAAATCCACGAAGACTCCGAGCACGTATTTCGACCGGCTGGCCGAAACAGTACTCACGACGTGTTTCCAAGCATCCTCCACACAACGTCCTTGGCGAAAGCCAAATTGCCATCTGCAGCCATCCGGAATGGTGTCCTTCAGACGATTCACCATGATGCCCTCAAGCACTTTGCCCAGCACTGGCAACAGACAGATACCCCGATATGAGGTAGGATCGGTCCGGTCCTTATCGGGTCCCTTCAGGAGTGGAACCACCCTGGGATGCTTCCATTCCGTTGGGAAATACCCTGTCTCCAGGCAGCGGGAATACATCGCTGTCATGTGCTGAG
This sequence comes from Drosophila persimilis, assembly GCF_003286085.1. Taxonomy (NCBI): domain Eukaryota; kingdom Metazoa; phylum Arthropoda; class Insecta; order Diptera; family Drosophilidae; genus Drosophila; species Drosophila persimilis. Next base: position 12,133 of record NW_020825568.1, read on the forward strand.
GGATGGCACGCCACAATGCCTTGCAAATGGCACCTGTGATGCCGTCCATGCCGGGAGAGCGTCTGCTCTTCAACCTGGCGACGCATGCATCAACCTCGAAAGCTTCGACGGCCGGTGGAGCCTCGATCGGGATGGCAATGTGTGCATTCGTCTCCGCAACAGGAAAGAAGTTGCGAAGGAGCACACCCGCACAGTCGCGCCATGTTGCGACCAGCCTACCATCCGTTCGAAGGCATCCAATCTCCGTGCTCTTTTTGCGGCCTCGGCAAATCCTGTAGACGTGCCCCCATGGATCATCTCTGTTCTCTCCCACGAAGCGTCGCCAGTTGTCTTCCTTCGATCTCAGGATGAGCTTCTTGTACTGCGCTGAGGAGATCCTCAACGCGAGCACAAGTTCCTCTGCTGCGTCGGTCTCATGCCGACGAGCGTCCTGGAGCCTTCGCCTCAGTCTCCTGACCTCTCGGCGTTTGGAGTGTAGTTCGGCAGTCCACCAAACTACTTTTCTCGCGGCTCTCGGTGTGCTGCGTCCCAGCACTCTGTCGCACACACTGTGCACTACAGAGCGCAGTGCAGACACTTGGTTGTCCAACGGCGATTCGGCGATGTCTTCCGGTAATTCGGCAATCTCCCTTACCACTTCCTCCTCGAACAATCGCCAGCGCGCATTGGAAAGCTTCCATGACGGCACAGGAGCAATGGGCTCAACTGTGTCGTTCGGGTCAGTCGTCACCACAACATGGATCATGTTGTGATCGCTGGTGTCCCATTCCTTCACTTCCCAATCGTATGTGGCCCACATAGTCGCAGCTTGGTTGACGATTGTCACATCGATATCGCTTTGGCCTCTACGGTTATCGAATGTAAACACCCGACTGGCTTCATTGAGCACGCCGGCTCTCATCGCGGTTATCCACTCAGACAGCAGCTCACCCCGTGCATAGTTAGCTTGCCCCCGATTGTGTTCGGAGAGCTTGCTAAACCACGCTGGGGATACTGCGTTCGCGTCGAGCCCAAAGATGACAGGAGTGCGGCTGCCCAGCAGCAGCACCGCATCTAAGTACCTGAGGTACGGCGCCAAGTCGGTGTCGAATTGGCAGTACACGGAGCATAGGAAGATTGAGCCGAATCTTCCCGTAACTCTGACGCATACTCCAAAATCCGTGGTAAGGGTCTCCATTGGCATGCAGATGGCGTCCGGTTCGTCGACGATGATAGCAGCTTTTCCTCGGCGGTCCTGGAAAACTCGCATTCCAGAAGGAAGGCCGGTAATCCGCCCTGCTCCATCGACGTACGGCTCCTGGACCAGTGCGAACTGACGGCCAGAGCTGCGCATGATGGCTCCGAGTTCCATCACAGCCGCTCGGCCACGGCCACAATTAGCTTGGATGAAGCTAAACATTAATGTCTAGCTTGCACCCTCGCCAGTACCGCTCCGTAGATCGGGCACGCCGCTGACAGCATGGAATGTGCTGCAGGGTACCCCTTGAAGCGGCAGTTGCGGCAGTCCACGGGGTTGGGACACCGTGCAACGTTGTGGCCGTTCTGTCCACACCGGTGGCACACGTTCTCCTTTAGGCGACATTGCGACACCTTGTGGTCGAAGCCTGCACATCTGTGGCAGGCGTATGTTCTGACCAAGGAGCGGCAGCGGCATCTAAACCACTTAATGTATACGCATTCGCGCAACGCCTCCTGTGCCTTTGCGTCGACCTCTAGCGTCACGTTGATCGTGGCGCCGTCGGTGACCGACCAGGGTTTACTGCCCAGGTGAACCGACTTTTTGAACTCCGCGGCAGTCATGGTCTCCTCCAGGTTCTTTGTGAAGAGCTCCTCCATGAACTCTTCCGGTGTTATGGACGTGTCCACGTCGTACACCACGACCTGAGGCTTGGTCTCCGGCCTCTTCTTGACCTCCAATCCCGCTTCGGTGAATTTGCTGCTGGCCACTACCTTCCTCAGTTCGCTCACTGAAGGGGTGCGAATAATCGCTCCTCCGCTCTTCAGCTCGCGAACCTCGTGGACGCGGACTCCAAGAGTCGGCACCACGGTCTTCTTAACACGCTCCACTAGCTCCTTGCTGGTCTCCTCCGGGTTTTTGCTCTTTATTAGAGCAGACCAGGTATCCCTAGGCTTAGGGATCGGTGCAGCGACGGCGCTCGGTGCGGGCAGGCCTGGGAAGGCTGTCGCATACGCAGCGGTTGTGACGGCAGTGGTGCCCGTGTGGGCAGCAGCAGCGGGTCTCGGTGGAGGCGGCATCCTTGCCCTCTCCTCCAGGCGCACTTTTTCCCCAGCCAGGGCCATGACCAACTCGTCGTACCGGTTGGTCGCGACGAGGATTTCCATTGAGGCCTCGGGCGGCATCAGCCCCTTAAGTACAGCCTTGCTCACCGCCATCCTTATCGCAGACATTTCTGCGATGATGGCCGAGTAGCCTGCCGCGACAATGTCAGTTGCACGTCTGCTTCGAATGGCAGTCAAAAAGCAACTGATTAGATAGGGACAGTAGGAATCTCGTTAATCCATTCATGCGCGTCACTAATTAGATGACGAGGCATTTGGCTACCTTAAGAGAGTCATAGTTACTCCCGCCGTTGACCCGCGCTTACTTGAATTTCTTCACTTTGACATTCAGAGCACTGGGCAGAAATCACATTGTGTCAACACCCGCTAGGGCCATCACAATGCTTTGTTTTAATTAGACAGTCGGATTCCCCAAGTCCGTGCCAGTTCTGAATTGATTGTTAATTGATAATCGTTATAATTAATAAGAACTAACTGGTTTAACCCAATTAGTATTCTTAAAAATTTTAGCAAGAAAGTTCCACAATTGGCTACGTAACTAAACTATCCGGGGAACAAGTAACTACCATAAATGATAGAAACTCTATTTACCCAGAACGAGCACATAAACCATGTTATTGTTTCCCAATCAAGCCCGACTATCTCAATCTTCAGAGCCAATCCTTATCCCGAAGTTACGGATCTAATTTGCCGACTTCCCTTACCTACATTATTCTATCGACTAGAGACTCTTCACCTTGGAGACCAGCTGCGGATATTGGTACGGCCTGTTGAGAAGTTTGCGTGTCCCCACCATAAATTTTCAAGGTCCGAGGAGAAAATATCGACACAACAGTATATGTCATGCTCTTCTAGCCCATCTACCATATCTCTCTGCGAAAGACTTCCATGGTAGTACGGCTATAAAACAGAAAAGAAAACTCTTCCGATATCTCTCGACGGCTTCTTTATGGTCGTTCCTGTTGCCAGGATGAGCACGACGCCCATATTTAATAACAAACGGATACTCAACAGGTTACGGAATTGGAACCGTATTCCCTTTCGTTCAAAATTATTCAAGTATTTAAAAATCATAACAGATTTGACAATATTACTCACTGATTTTTTACTTGAAAATTTTCGGCTTTCGCCTTGAACTTAGGACCGACTAACTCGTGATCAACCACTGTTCACACGAAACCCTTCTCCACTTCAGTCCTCCAAGGTCTCATTCGATTATTTGCTACTACCACCAAGATCTGTGCCAATGGCAGCTCCATGAAGGCTTACGCCAAACACTTCTACGCATACCATTGTACCTTCCTACTCACTAAAGTTTCAAAATTTATATCACAAGTAATATAAATCATCTACTTTAGCGGTAATGTATAGGTATACAACTTAAGCGCCATCCATTTTAAGGGCTAGTTGCTTCGGCAGGTGAGTTGTTACACACTCCTTAGCGGATTTCGACTTCCATGATCACCGTCCTGCTGTTTTAAGCAACCAACGCCTTTCATGGTTTCTGCATGAGTTGTTAATTTGGGCACCGTAACATTACGTTTGGTTCATCCCACAGCGCCAGTTCTGCTTACCAAAAGTGGCCCACTGGGCACATTATATCATAACCTTAAACTTCATATCAAGAAAGTTAAGGTTCTTACCCATTTAAAGTTTGAGAATAGGTTAAGATCGTTTCGACCCTAAGGCCTCTAATCATTCGCTTTACCAGATAAGATTATTTTATATAACATTAAAATGCACCAGCTATCCTGAGGGAAACTTCGGAAGGAACCAGCTACTAGATGGTTCGATTGGTCTTTCGCCCCTATACTCAATTCTGACAATCGATTTGCACGTCATCAGGGTTTCCCCTGACTTCAACCTGATCAAGTATAGTTCACCATCTTTCGGGTCACAGCATATATGCTCAAGGTACGTTCCAGTTAGAGGCATAAATAATATAAATATTATTATACATAACTATATAGAACGCCCCGGGATTGTGTTAATTATCTATAAATAGTTAAAAAACTAATCCCATTATTAGTCAAGTTAATTACGCTATTAGGTTTATCTCCCAATAACTTGCACATATGTTAGACTCCTTGGTCCGTGTTTCAAGACGGGTCCCGAAGGTATCCTGAATCTTTCGCATTGTTAATCATACAAATGCATATAATAAACACAAAAATCAATGATAATTATGCCATTATATAATTTCGAAAAATTAACGCACTGTATTAATTTTAATTTATCAACACTTTATCAAATTAATGACATTTATTCTATGTTAAAATGCAAGCATAATAATTTGAATAAACTATAAGTCATATTTTATGATAAATTTGTTATATGCTAATAGATTACAATGTCCTTATATGGAAAAAATGCACACTATTATTATAATATTGTTAAAATATTACAACTTTAATGATGAATTTTCCATAACGGATATTCAGGTTCATCGGGCTTAACCTCTAAGCAGTTTCACGTACTGTTTAACTCTCTATTCAGAGTTCTTTTCAACTTTCCCTCACGGTACTTGTTTACTATCGGTCTCATGGTTATATTTAGTTTTAGATGGAGTTTACCACCCACTTAGTGCTGCACTATCAAGCAACACGACTCTTTGGAAACATCATCTAGTAATCATTAACGTTATACGGGCCTGGCACCCTCTATGGGTAAATGGCCTCATTTAAGAAGGACTTAAATCGTTAATTTCTCATACTAGAATATTGACGCTCCATACACTGCATCTCACGTTTGCCATATAGACAAAGTGACTTAGTGCTGAACTGATTTCTTTTCGCTCGCCGCTACTAAGAAAATCCTGGTTAGTTTCTTTTCCTCCCCTAATTAATATGCTTAAATTCAGGGGGTAGTCCCATATGAGTTGAGGTTGTATATACGTATATTAAAATTTATAATGATAATTACACTATATTATTATATATAGAGCGTTCTCATAATGAAATCATTATAATATTCGTATTTTATAACGAATATCACGAAGAATATTAAATATTTATATTTACAACAAAATTTCCTTTCGAAACATTAATAAGAGGCAATTCTAGATGAAAAAACTTTAATTATTTTTTTATGCTAGACATTCCTCAGTATTATTTGATTCAAAAAGGACAAAAAAATATATATTTTTCTTCGTTCTTCTCACACAAATATATACAACAATGAGAGATAATGCGTTTCCATTTAATATCAATATTATGAATATATATATATATATATCCAATAATATACAATATGCTTAAAAATTTCGTAAAATTTTTAAACAACTTATTTAGCATAGTCTTACAACCCTCAACCATATGTAGTCCAAGCAGCACTATAAAATTAATTAAAGTACCAAACAGCATGGACTGCGATATGCGTTCAAAATGTCGATGTTCATGTGTCCTGCAGTTCACACGATGACGCACAGTTTGCTGCGTTCTTCATCGACCCATGAGCCGAGTGATCCACCGCTTAGAGTGATTAAAATTTGTTTATTCATTTATTTGTCAGATATGTCTTTATTGAAAGAAATTAAAAATACACCATTTTACTGGCATATATCAATTCCTTCAATAAATTTTAGTTTTATCCTAAAAGAATGTTGCGAAATGTCTTAGTTTTATATAAGCGATATATTACCATATTGTTAAATAATATAATATGTATTTTGGCTTGTTTGATAATTATCAATTTATATAAAAGTATTAACCTGAAATCAGGTACAACATTGTACTTTTTAGGCTGTTGCATTAACCAATGTATGCCCATAGCTATGATGGACAATACATATTCGCAACGCGTGCATACTATGGTACATATGCACACAGATTTTATAAATCAATATTATTGTAATAATATCATCAATATGTATTTATATATTAATTGCTACACACATAGAACACAATGTTATATGTATAGCTACTACTAAATGAGTATATTGGCAATATAATTAATATAAACATATAATATATACAACTGAATATATTTTATTTTACAATTATGATTTTATAAAAACATATTTTGTTTGGTAAATTGGCAATATATATATATTTTTGTTAACGGTAGAAACATACAATAATGATCCTTCCGCAGGTTCACCTACGGAAACCTTGTTACGACTTTTACTTCCTCTAAATAATCAAGTTCGGTCAACTTTTGCGAAACAACCGTAACACGCAAGGCGTCACAGTGATCACGTCCGGAGACCTCACTAAATAATTCAATCGGTAGTAGCGACGGGCGGTGTGTACAAAGGGCAGGGACGTAATCAATGCGAGTTAATGACTCACACTTACTGGGAATTCCAAGTTCATGTGAACAGTTTCAGTTCACAATCCCAAGCATGAAAGTGGTTCAGCGGTTTACCCGGACCTCTCGGTCTAGGAAATACACGTTGATACTTTCATTGTAGCGCGCGTGCAGCCCAGGACATCTAAGGGCATCACAGACCTGTTATTGCTCAATCTCATTATTGCTAGACGCAATTTGTCCATTTAAGAAGCTAGTGTCCTTATAATGGGACAAACCAACAGGTACGGCTCCACTTATATAAACACATTCAAACACAATAAACATTTTACTGCCACCATGAATGAAGGCTATATAAGCTTCAACACCATAATCCTGAAGATATCTATTTAATATATTTGAGTCTCGTTCGTTATCGGAATTAACCAGACAAATCACTCCACGAACTAAGAACGGCCATGCACCACCACCCATAGATTCGAGAAAGAGCTATCAATCTGTCTTACACACTTATGTTCGGACCTGGTAAGTTTTCCCGTGTTGAGTCAAATTAAGCCGCAGGCTCCACTCCTGGTGGTGCCCTTCCGTCAATTCCTTTAAGTTTCAGCTTTGCAACCATACTTCCCCCGGAGCCCAAAAGCTTTGGTTTCCCGGGAAGCGACTGAGAGAGCCATAAAAGTAGCTACACCCAATTGCTAGCTGGCATCGTTTATGGTTAGAACTAGGGCGGTATCTGATCGCCTTCGAACCTCTAACTTTCGTTCTTGATTAATGAAAACATCTTTGGCAAATGCTTTCGCTTAAGTTAGTCTTACGACGGTCCAAGAATTTCACCTCTCGCGTCGTAATACTAATGCCCCCAAACTGCTTCTATTAATCATTACCTCTTGATCTGAAAACCAATGAAAGCAGAACAGAGGTCTTATTTCATTATCCCATGCACAGAATATTCAGGCATTTGAAGCCTGCTTTAAGCACTCTAATTTGTTCAAAGTAATTGTACCGGCCCACAATAACACTCGATGAAGAGCACTAATGCAGGTTTTTAAATAGGAGGAATATATAAAAAAATACAAGTACTTAATTATATATAAGAACTCCACCGGTAATACGCTTACATACATAAAGGTATAGTAGTAACCACAATTGTAAGTTGTACTACCCGTATGAAGCACAAGTTCAACTACGAACGTTTTAACCGCAACAACTTTAATATACGCTATTGGAGCTGGAATTACCGCGGCTGCTGGCACCAGACTTGCCCTCCAATTGGTCCTTGTTAAAGGATTTAAAGTGTACTCATTCCAATTACAGGGCCTCGGATATGAGTCCTGTATTGTTATTTTTCGTCACTACCTCCCCGAGCTGGGAGTGGGTAATTTACGCGCCTGCTGCCTTCCTTAGATGTGGTAGCCGTTTCTCAGGCTCCCTCTCCGGAATCGAACCCTGATTCCCCGTTACCCGTTGCAACCATGGTAGTCCTAGATACTACCATCAAAAGTTGATAGGGCAGACATTTGAAAGATCTGTCGTCGGTACAAGACCATACGATCTGCATGTTATCTAGAGTTCAACCAATGTAACGATCTTACGATCGCTTGGTTTTAGCCTAATAAAAGCACACGTCCCATAAGGTCCGTGTTTTAATTGCATGTATTAGCTCTAGAATTACCACAGTTATCCAAGTAACTGTTAACGATCTAAGGAACCATAACTGATATAATGAGCCTTTTGCGGTTTCACTTTTAATTCGTGTGTACTTAGACATGCATGGCTTAATCTTTGAGACAAGCATATAACTACTGGCAGGATCAACCAGAATAATGTTTTCGTTTCGTGCGCATACGCTCACATATGTAAATATTTGACAACTCAATAATACTTTTGAATAAAAAAAAAAATAAATAAATATTTTTTATCAACAGTTTATGAGAATTTGTTAAACGATTGTGGCCATTTTTATATAGCATTCACATTCGCCATTTTTCTCTATATAAATATATATATTTTATTATATACATTTTTTTTTCGTTCAAAAATATCTTTTTATTTGCACTTAATATATTATCACACGTATATAGGCTTAAACCAATATTAATTGTGTTTAAACTATGTATTTTGACAACAAATTTAAAATTTATCCAATTTCGTATGCGTTTTTTGTGATATACATTAAATAAAACCAAACACATGAGTTCATGTGGAATGGAATTTATATATTTTGGCAATATTTGAATTTGCATATAAATCGCTTTGATTATATATGCTGGTACATTGTTGAAATGGCACTCATACAATATTTAATCATATAAGACCATTTCCAAAAATTCACGATAATAATTCGAAACAGAAATGATATATACTAAATAGTATATATCTTGGTTAGTTTCACTATATTATCTTTATTAAGATCAATTTGAAAACAAATATCTCCTATTAAACACTACTTTGAGTATAATGACAACATATAATAATATTATATACAATACTGTACCAAATATTGTATACAATACCGATGGACATCAACTGTCCATCATGTATAGGTTTTCTGCCACGCTTTCCGCAAATCGGGTATTTTTGCTTTAGAGTGCCTCTTAACAATAGTTTCTTTTCGTATTTTAATAAAAAATACAATACTATCACTTCAAAATTATTCATATATATTAAGAAATATATATATATTCATATAAAATACACAGACATTGCCGGCTAAGTATATTCCCCATATCATATGAAATAAATTAATAATTTTTCATTATAAAATTTTCATATGAAATATACCATGCACGAGACTACCACTCCCTATATAGGTTTTCTGCCACGCTTTCCGCAAATCGGGTATTTTTACTTGAGAGTGCCTCTTAACAATAGTTTCTTTTCGTATTTTAATAAAAAATACAATACTATCACTTCAAAATTATTCATATATACTAAGAAATATATATATATTCATATAAAACACACAGACATTGCCGGCTAAGTATATTCCCCATATCATATGAAATAAATTAATAATTTTTCATTATAAAATTTTCATATGAAATATACCATGCACGAGACTACCACTCCCTATATAGGTTTTCTGCCACGCTTTCCGCAAATCGGGTATTTTTACTTGAGAGTGCCTCTTAACAATAGTTTCTTTTCGTATTTTAATAAAAAATACAATACTATCACTTCAAAATTATTCATATATACTAAGAAATATATATATATTCATATAAAATACACAGACATTGCCGGCTAAGTATATTCCCCATATCATATGAAATAAATTAATAATTTTTCATTATAAAATTTTCATATGAAATATACCATGCACGAGACTACCACTCCCTATATAGGTTTTCTGCCACGCTTTCCGCAAATCAGGTATTTTTACTTGAGAGTACCTTTTAAAAATAGTTTCTTTTCGTATTTTAATACAAAATATTATACTATCACTTCAAAATTATTCATATATATTAAGAAAAATATATATACGCATATAAAATAAACAGACATTGCCGACTTAGTATGTTCCCCATATCATATGAAATTAAATTAATTATTTTTCATTACATTCATCATTCATTTACATGAAAGATATCATATCAGCTGGTATCTTTGCTTTAATTTCACATATACACGTAATATATCTATTTATATTAAATACATTTTTATATTTTCTATATTTATAATCGCATTATGATTATGCTATAATGTTATATTATATATGAGAAACATTCCCATATCCATATACATATAAAACCTAATTCATAATCAAATCATGCTCATGTTATAATATAACATATAATATTATCACATTTTATATACCAAAGTATTTAATTCTTGCATTCATATCACATATCATTAAATTCCAATATTAGAAATACTTCCAAGTTCCACATACGATCACTCCATGCTTTTTGCATTCATATTATTTCATATATACATTCACATTTGCACATATGCATATACACTATGTTTCGTGTGTTTACATAATACAATTTTTATAAGTATCATTTCATATGTAATTAAGTATAACAAACTTATAATATAACATTATATTCATATTCAAGCCAACGTAATTTATATAGGATAAATAATTTATCCATATTTATATAAAATATATTCTTTTTAATATATATATATAAATATATTACCATTTATAGGTATATATTCATATAAATATATAAAAATAATTTTCATATATAAAGAATAAATTTATATATATCGAATCATCAAGCAAAGGATAAGCTTCAGTGGATCGCAGTATGGCAGCTGCTCAACCACTTACAACACCTTGCCTGTTACAAAAGTCGTTTACAATTGATTCTAGGCTTTGTCATTGTATTAAATAATGTTTTTATATGCAACTAGCGCGGCATCAGGTGATCGATGATCCTCCCAATTTACTATGTTACAAATTACATTGGCATCACATCCATTGTCGTTTATAAAATAAATTATAAACTTTTAATGGTTTAGAAGCCATACAATGCAAATTGCCCCTTATTTATCATTGCAGTCCAGCACGGATACGACCTTAGAGGCGTTCAGGCATAATCCAACGGACGTAGCGTCATACCACTGTTCGCTCGAACAAGTATTGTGCCATTGGTCCGTACCTGCGGTTCCTCTCGTACTACGCAGGAATGCTGTCGCAACAACGTTTTGTCATTAGTAGGGTAAAACTAACCTGTCTCACGACGGTCTAAACCCAGCTCACGTTCCCTTGCATGGGTGAACAATCCAACGCTTGGTGAATTTTGCTTCACAATGATAGGAAGAGCCGACATCGAAGGATCAAAAAGCGACGTCGCTATGAACGCTTGGCCGCCACAAGCCAGTTATCCCTATGGTAACTTTTCTGACACCTCTTGTTAAAAACTCTTTAAACCAAAAGGATCGATAGGCCGAGCTTTTGCTGTCGCTGTGTGTACTGAACACCGAGATCAAGTCAGCATTTGCCCTTTTGCTCTATGTGTGGTTTCTGTCCGCACTGAGCTGGCCTTGGGACACCTCCGTTATTATTTGAGAGATGTACCGCCCCAGTCAAACTCCCTACCTGGCAATGTCCTTGAATTGGATCATACCTGAGTAATTGGAGTTATACCAAATTTTCAAATTGAAAATACATAAATGCATTTTCTCATTAAAGAATTTGTTTGCGATTATATAACAAACTCGTGATACTTTGATCAAGAAGCTTGCATCAAAACCCAATACCATAAGATATAATAAATATATCCGTATAATGGCTAGGAAATGATACACGTTCCATTTAATCAAGTAAGTAAGGAAACAATAAGAGTAGTGGTATTTCATTCATACCAAACCGAAATCTAATATCTCCCACTTATGCTACACCTCTTATGTCTCCTTACACTGCCAGATTAGAGTCAAGCTCAAAAGGGTCTTCTTTCCCCGCTAATTATTCCAAGCCCGTTCCCTTGGCTGTGGTTTCGCTAGATAGTAGATAGGGACATTAAAGTCAATGTGTTTTACGTGAACACCTGCCGTATTGGCTTTATCTCACGGTGCCAAGCACAGGATTAATTTAAGCGTCAATCAGCGCCCCGGTTCATCCGGTACCAGTTGAAGACAATCTGTTTTGGTCATGTCTTCCTCCCTGGTGTGGAGCGAGGCTATCTAAACCTCTGCTGATCTGTGGGTCACAGCACCAGGTTGTATAACGCAACTCCACGTCTACTCGCTTGAGTGTTAACCACAACCACCACGAAGCTCCCCAAGGGGCCGCAACCAATAGCCAGGACGGAAACGAGTTCCGCGGGCCCTGGCTCCCGTGGTACCAGAATAAAGCCTCCGGTCAGGCTTCGTGCCACGAAGGACACTACCAATTTTGACTCCAAAACAGTCACGGGTTGGTGGCCCCAAGACCAACGCAAAAGCGATGGGTCTAAACACAAATAAAAACACAAGAAAAAAACAAACAAATGACAATCAATTACACATACTATTTCCTCAGAAAACCGCCAAGCGTCGTCTGGAAAAAACAGCTCTTCCATACTCGTTAAAACTTCTTACCCTATCCACCGTGGAGAGCGTTTGACTAACGTCAAACTCACCCCTAACTTCAACAACACCCAAGGCATCCAGATCCCGAAGGTCACCATACAACGGGCACTCACAGAGAACATGTTTCCATGTCTCCTCGCTCGAGCCACAACGGCATTCCGGACTGTCACTCAGGCCCCTCGAATGCAGGAATGCATTGAGAGAGCCGTGACCAGTCAAGAGGAACCCAGAACTAAGGTTTAAACCAAACTCCGGTCGACAGCAGACAAACGTGACATCACGAATGTACTGGTAAGTAACCCGACCATTCTCACTGCTATCCCATCTAACTTGCCAGTCAGACATTACGCATTCGTCCAACAAACTCTTGCACTCACTAATTCCTAAGCTCTCCACGTCCCTATCAGCTAACCATTCATTCTGACTCAAAGGCAGACGCCTCTTAATCTTGTATCGTACAGCACGACGCCGTATCTCCAAGTCAAGAGGGACAGCACCAAGGAGTACCTGCATTGCCTCCGTAGAGACAGTGCGGCACACCGGCGAACATCCAAGCAAAATCACTCTCTGGCAGGCCAGCACTTTCTTTCTGCCCGCAACACTCATAGCCGCACCACACCACACCGAAGATCCATATGCTGCGCAAGCAACAAACAGACCCCCGTATATGGTCCGTACAGCCCTCCTGCTAAGGCCCCATTCATTCCGCAAAATTCGTCGAACCTGTCCCACCACGACGAGCAGCCGCCTTCTGAGACCTGTGATATGAGGAGTAAAACACATCCTTTCACCAAAAGTTATGCCAAGGTATTTCACCTCCGTGACATACTTCAGACTGACGCCATCTAGTCTGACAACAGGATGTCGACTGTTCGCCAACCTGCCTTTCAGCAGCATTGACACCGTCTTGTCCATTGCCAAATCAACTCCAACACTATCGCCCCATTCGCGAACAGTGCGCAAGCACACTCCAGCACTTGCCTCAATCTCATCGCGCGACCGCCCCTCAATCATGATGAGCAGGTCATCTGCATATGCACAACACATATACGTACGCTCAAGCTGACCTAACAAGGTATCCATCATAAGGTTCCAAATGAATGGCCCACAAATGGATCCCTGCGGGCAACCACGAACGACGTCTACACTCACACATTCATTCAATCCTACAACAGTCGCACGTCTACCGGAAAAATAGCTCTTCCAAAGAGCTAAGTCCCGACTACCACATTCATCCAATCTACGAACCACACTGTCCCAACTCAGGTAGTCGAACGCCCCCTTAAAGTCTACAAAAACACCTAGGACATACTTAGCAGTACTGGACTCCACAGAGTGGCGAACATACCTCCAAGCGTCCTCAACGCATCTACCCTGCCTAAAACCAAATTGCCTATCAGACATCTGGTCGCTCACTCTCTCCTGCAGCCTTTCTACCAGAACCCTCTCCAGAACTTTGCCAAGCACTGGGAGAAGACTAATGCCCCGAAAAGATCGAGGATTGCTCCTTATCCTATCAGGCGACTTTAAGAGCACAAGCACTCTCGCACATTTCCATTTCCAAGGGAAGTAGCCATCGCTCACACATCCTGAAAACAGCTCGTACATGTAGAATAGTACTTCCGGAATAGACTTCCACACACTCTTACACATTTCACCCGTAAAACCATCCATCCCAGGCGACTTTCTCGACTTTAACATCGAAAAAACCACCTCTAACTCACCCACAAGGAGCGGCTCAGAAGGACCAGCCACACTTGGCGGTAAAACCTCCCGCTCCGCCCTTGGAAAGAATTCGCTCATCAATTCATTCACACAATCCACCCAAGTCGTCAGCAAAGTGCCTCTGACTTGAAGAGCACACACACTCGTAGGTTCCCTAGCACTACCTCGAACTATTTTATAAGCACGACCCCAGGGATCGTCCTTATTGCGCTCCAAAAAGGAACGCCACTCAGCCTCTTTCACTTTTACAAGCATTTCCTTGTACTCATTCATACATCGACCAAGCTCACCCCTGAGCTGGGAAGCGTTTTCAGCATTGGAGGATCTAGCCCTTTGGAATCGCTTCCTCAGCGACCTAACCATCCGCCGCTTCACACTTAATTCCCACGTCCACCACTTTACACGCCTGCGATTCACCTCTCGGTGTCTCTCAAACATGCAATCATTCGCACGAGTCAGCCAATTCTCCACACATTCAACCTGCTCATCAGTCCCCATAGCACAGAAGGTGCTAAGAGGAACCTGAGCTGCCGCCTCTTTCACCCAAAAGCCGTGAAGGCTCCAGTTCGCACCACTGGTGCGCCAACGATTACCCACAACCGTTTCACGCACAGTAGGCGTGGCATGAGCCACAAACTCAATAGGATTATGATCACTCACACCGTGCCCACCCAAAACACTCCAGCTGAAATCATTCACTCTCATTGCTGCCTCATTCACAAAAGTAACATCAATGTCACTTTTCCCCATCGGACCGTCAAAAGAATACCACTCGCTGGGTTCGTTAATGACCCGCACATCCTGAGATACGGCCCACTCGGCTAGAATTTCACCCCGACTGTAGCTCAAATACCCAGACGCATGCCCAGATATTTTACTGAACCACATAGGGGATGATGCATTCGCATCAAGACCCAGGATGGCTGGCACGCCACCCGCCAGCAGCAGCACCCCTTCCATGTACACCATGTAAGGCTCAAGGGGTTCCCCAAACTTGCAATATACACTACTAACAAAGACCCTACCTAAACTACCACTAATATTCACACACACGCCCCAGTCAGTAGAGTTTACAAGTGTGCACTCCACGCTAGGGTCATTCACAACTATTGCAGCATTGGTCCCACTGTCAGAGAAAACCCGCATATCTGCGGGCAATCCACGCACACGACCATTGGCGGCATACGGTTCCTGCAGCAGTGCAACACCGCAACCCCTCTCACGCATCATATTCCCCACCTCACACATAACTGCAAACGACCCCTGACAATTCATCTGTAGAAACTTGCAAGCCATCAGTGTCTAGCATTCGCCCGAGCCACCATTGCACTGTACACGGGACAAGCCAAGGACATCATAAGATGCCCCGAAGGTCTACCCTTAAAGGCACAGTTGCGGCAGTTAAGCGCATTGCTGCACTTAGCCGCATGGTGCCCCGCTTGGCCACAACGACGACAAATGTCGTGCTTGACTCTGCACTGGGAGACTCGGTGGTCAGTCCCCAGGCATCGGAAACAACCAACAATCGGGTCAAAGTCCCTAACACGAAAAGAAAACCACTTGATATAGCAACGCCCTGCATCCAGGAGAGATTGCATGGCGGTGCCAGCACCCTCAAGGACCACATTGATCGCACCCTCAGAAGCCTCCCAGGGCTTCGTGATCATTTGAATACCACTAAAAGCCTCAGCAGTCATCTTATCCTTCAGGTTCAGCTCAAATAGGTCACCCATGAATTCTTCAGGCGTTATTTGTCTGTGCACACCGTGTACGACCACTCTGGGCCCCATCTTTTCATTGACCTTCACAGTCAGTCCTACCTCATCAAACTTTGCATTTTCCGCAATTTTCTTCCGCTCGGCAACAGATGGAGTGCGAATAATCACACTACCATCA
This sequence comes from Drosophila persimilis, assembly GCF_003286085.1. Classification (NCBI taxonomy): domain Eukaryota; kingdom Metazoa; phylum Arthropoda; class Insecta; order Diptera; family Drosophilidae; genus Drosophila; species Drosophila persimilis. The sequence continues at coordinate 28,324 of NW_020825568.1, forward strand.
CGGCGAGGCTTAACCTCATGTACGCGCACCCCCAAGGATGGCCCCACCTCTTTCACAACTTTCTGCACCACGTCCCGTGCGTGCACTCCGGCATTTTTGCTCCGCACCACCAAGGACCAGGTGTCAACCGGTCGCGGCTCCACAGGGGTTGAGAAATCCACCGCTGCTGCCGGCGGAACACTTGCCGTGGTCCCCACGGGTATCCTGGGAACCACCACTACCGTTCTCCGGAGACAGCATGGCGATATTGGTCTCCGAGGTGGCCCTCTTCAACCGCCCAACCAGCTTCCCCTTCCTCTTCAATTCCAGCGGCTCAGAAGCAGCCAGTTCTTTATCGGAAGAAGGCTTCTCAACGGCCTCCGAATTTTTCTTTTTCTTGTTCATAGCAGCCACCACCAAAGATCTTTATCGCGATAAGCAGCTATAAATAGAAATTTTTACACACACACGCAAACACAGGCACACGCTAGCGCCCTAAAAACCGGTTTCGGTCAACGAAAGAAACACCGCACAAAGCAGAAAACGAAATCAAAAACCTTGGCTTCGGCAAGCGACACCAGAAAAACACGTCTGCTCTTAACGACAGTTAGAAAGCGACTGAGTAGATAGGGACAGAATGAATGAATCTGATCTCTCAGCTTTATTTTACGTGGCGGTTCCTCAGGGAGGGATTTCAACCACGGCGTCTAATGTTTATTTGCAGCTTAGCCTCGATTAGTGCGATATATTTACATATATCACGCCATCACGCACCACCGCTACATACGCAGGAACCTGGTACAATGCGCCAGTTAGCGCCCCTAAAAAGAAGCTATAGCTATGTACATAGCGACTCTTCTGGTACCAATTGAAAGTATCCTGGTCGGGCATACAATCCCCCTTGGTGAGGGGCGAGGTGTATCTAACACGTCTTCCGATCTATGGGTCTCGGCACCCGGTTGAGAGCTCAACTCCACGAGGAGCCTAGCGGCTCTCCCCGCGTAACGTTTGGGTATCAACCACAGCCACCACGATACTCCCACTAGGGGGCCGACCTCAATGTGCAGCCTTGGAACTGCACAACCCGTGGTACCGATCTTAAGGACTCAGCTCGATCCTCCCTTTTAGCCCCGACCGGCCTGGATAGGGAATCCACCCAGCCCGTGCGCCGCTTGCGCATTCAGCAGCTGTTGTCGCCTGGAGAACGCCAGTCCGGCGAACCTGTCGAGAGTCCGCATTCTCTCCTGAGAAGCCGTCACATCGGAGAAGGTCCAGTCGCCATCCGTGTACTGCACTCCAAGTCCATCGAGGTCTCGCAAGTCTGTATAGAGGGGACAAGCACATAGGAAGTGCTGCCAATCCTCGCGTTCTGCGCCGCATAGACATGCTGGCGTGTCGCTAAGGCTTCTTCCATGCAGAAATGCATTGAGCGATCCGTGGCCCGTCAGCAGGAACCCAGCGCGCAGCGTGAAGCCAAACCTTCGTTCGCTGTAGACGAAGCCTGCGTTCGGGATGAAGCGGTGCGTCACCCGTCCTGGGGAGTCACCATCATCCCATCTGCGTTGCCACTCGCACAACAGGTCTTCGTCTAGTCGCGCCATCTTCTGCTTCCAGCTAAGATTTGCCAAATCTTCGCCGTACAGCCAATCGCTCTCCTCCAGCGGGTAGTCACGCTTTAGTTTGAAGCTGATTGCCAGGCGTCTGGCAACCAGATCAAACGGGGGGGCTCCAGCTAGTACTTGCAGCGCCATGGTGGACACTGTTCGGCATACCGGTAGGCATCCAATCAGGACGATCCTTTGGCACGCAAGCAGATGCCTCCTGGCAACCACTTGCGTCGTCGTCACGACAGACCAAACCGAGGCACCAAATAGTGCACAGGGCACCATGAGTCCGGCATATATTGTCCGCTTTGCGCGGGGACTGAGTCCCCAGTCGACCCGCAGTACGCGCGACAATGCCCCTACGACTCCGGTCAGCTTATCACGCAAGCCCGTGATGTGCGGGAGAAAACTCAACCGCTCGCCGACCGTGATGCCCAGGTACCGATACTTGCACTTATATGGCAGGTTTGCTCCAGCAAACCGTACCACTGGCGGCCGTCTAAGTATGCCTTTGAGCAGCATGATCGCCGTCTTGCTAGTTGAAACGGCAACGCCGACTTCAACTCCCCAAGCGCCTACGATGGACATTAACTCACCTCCTTTTTGTTCGAGCTCTGATCGGGCATTCCCTTCGATGAGGAGGAGCAAGTCGTCAGCATACGCGCTGAGCGCACCAAGGGGCTCTAAGCGCTGGAGCAACACGTCCATTAAGATGTTCCATATAAATGGACCACTTATGGACCCCTGCGGGCAACCTCTTGTCACCGGAACAGTGGCTACTCCATGCCTACTGACGATGCTCGCACTCCGGCCGGAGAAGAAACTTCGCCACAAGCTTGCTTCTCGGCATCCCAGCTCAAGGAGGCGGCGTAGTGCAGCATTCCACTCAACGTTGTCGAAGGCTCCCTTGAAATCCACGAAGACTCCGAGCACGTATTTCGACCGGCTGGCCGAAACAGTACTCACGACGTGTTTCCAAGCATCCTCCACACAACGTCCTTGGCGAAAGCCAAATTGCCATCTGCAGCCATCCGGAATGGTGTCCTTCAGACGATTCACCATGATGCCCTCAAGCACTTTGCCCAGCACTGGCAACAGACAGATACCCCGATATGAGGTAGGATCGGTCCGGTCCTTATTAGGTCCCTTCAGGAGTGGAACCACCCTGGGATGCTTCCATTCCGTTGGGAAATACCCTGTCTCCAGGCAGCGGGAATACATCGCTGTCATGTGCTGAGGGATGGCACGCCACAATGCCTTGCAAATGGCACCTGTGATGCCGTCCATGCCGGGAGAGCGTCTGCTCTTCAACCTGGCGACGCATGCATCAACCTCGAAAGCTTCGAGGGCCGGTGGAGCCTCGATCGGGATGGCAATGTGTGCATTCGTCTCCGCAACAGGAAAGAAGTTGCGAAGGAGCACACCCGCACAGTCGCGCCATGTTGCGACCAGCCTACCATCCGTTCGAAGGCATCCAATCTCCGTGCTCTTTTTGCGGCCTCGGCAAATCCTGTAGACGTGCCCCCATGGATCATCTCTGTTCTCTCCCACGAAGCGTCGCCAGTTGTCTTCCTTCGATCTCAGGATGAGCTTCTTGTACTGCGCTGAGGAGATCCTCAACGCGAGCACAAGTTCCTCTGCTGCGTCGGTCTCATGCCGACGAGCGTCCTGGAGCCTTCGCCTCAGTCTCCTGACCTCTCGGCGTTTGGAGTGTAGTTCGGCAGTCCACCAAACTACTTTTCTCGCGGCTCTCGATGTGCTGCGTCCCAGCACTCTGTCGCACACACTGTGCACTACAGAGCGCAGTGCAGACACTTGGTTGTCCAACGGCGATTCGGCGATGTCTTCCGGTAATTCGGCAATCTCCCTTACCACTTCCTCCTCGAACAATCGCCAGCGCGCATTGGAAAGCTTCCATGACGGCACAGGAGCAATGGGCTCAACTGTGTCGTTCGGGTCAGTCGTCACCACAACATGGATCATGTTGTGATCGCTGGTGTCCCATTCCTTCACTTCCCAATCGTATGTGGCCCACATAGTCGCAGCTTGGTTGACGATTGTCACATCGATATCGCTTTGGCCTCTACGGTTATCGAATGTAAACACCCGACTGGCTTCATTGAGCACGCCGGCTCTCATCTCGGTTATCCACTCAGACAGCAGCTCACCCCGTGCATAGTTAGCTTGCCCCCGATTGTGTTCGGAGAGCTTGCTAAACCACGCTGGGGATACTGCGTTCGCGTCGAGCCCAAAGATGACAGGAGTGCGGCTGCCCAGCAGCAGCACCGCATCTAAGTACCTGAGGTACGGCGCCAAGTCGGTGTCGAATTGGCAGTACACGGAGCATAGGAAGATTGAGCCGAATCTTCCCGTAACTCTGACGCATACTCCAAAATCCGTGGTAAGGGTCTCCATTGGCATGCAGATGGCGTCCGGTTCGTCGACGATGATAGCAGCTTTTCCTCGGCGGTCCTGGAAAACTCGCATTCCAGAAGGAAGGCCGGTAATCCGCCCTGCTCCATCGACGTACGGCTCCTGGACCAGTGCGAACTGACGGCCAGAGCTGCGCATGATGGCTCCGAGTTCCATCACAGCCGCTCGGCCACGGCCACAATTAGCTTGGATGAAGCTAAACATTAATGTCTAGCTTGCACCCTCGCCAGTACCGCTCCGTAGATCGGGCACGCCGCTGACAGCATGGAATGTGCTGCAGGGTACCCCTTGAAGCGGCAGTTGCGGCAGTCCACGGGGTTGGGACACCGTGCAACGTTGTGGCCGTTCTGTCCACACCGGTGGCACACGTTCTCCTTTAGGCGACATTGCGACACCTTGTGGTCGAAGCCTGCACATCTGTGGCAGGCGTATGTTCTGACCAAGGAGCGGCAGCGGCATCTAAACCACTTGATGTATACGCATTCGCGCAACGCCTCCTGTGCCTTTGCGTCGACCTCTAGCGTCACGTTGATCGTGGCGCCGTCGGTGACCGACCAGGGTTTACTGCCCAGGTGAACCGACTTTTTGAACTCCGCGGCAGTCATGGTCTCCTCCAGGTTCTTTGTGAAGAGCTCCTCCATGAACTCTTCCGGTGTTATGGACGTGTCCACGTCGTACACCACGACCTGAGGCTTGGTCTCCGGCCTCTTCTTGACCTCCAATCCCGCTTCGGTGAATTTGCTGCTGGCCACTACCTTCCTCAGTTCGCTCACTGAAGGGGTGCGAATAATCGCTCCTCCACTCTTCAGCTCGCGAACCTCGTGAACGCGGACTCCAAGAGTCGGCACCACGGTCTTCTTAACTCCACAAGCTCCTTGCTGGTCTCCTCCGGGTTTTTGCTCTTTATTAGAGCAGACCAGGTATCCCTAGGCTTTGGGATCGGTGCAGCGACGGCGCTCGGTGCTGGCAGGCCTGGGAAGGCTGTCGCATACGCAGCGGTTGTGACGGCAGTGGTGCCCGAGTGGGCAGCAGCAGCGGGTCTCGGTGGAGGCGGCATCCTTGCCCTCTCCTCCAAGCGCACCTTTTCCCCAGCCAGGGCCATGACCAACTCGTCGTACCGGTTGGTCGCGACGAGGATTTCCATTGAGGCCTCGGGCGGCATCAGCCCCTTAAGTACAGCCTTGCTCACCGCCATCCTTATCGCAGACATTTCTGCGATGATGGCCGAGTAGCCTGCCGCGACAATGTCAGTTGCCGGGCATGTGGCAGCGGTGGTGGCAGCGGTGGTGGCAGCGGTGGCGGCAGCGGTGGCGGCAGCGGTGGTGGCAGCGGCGGCAGAAGTACTGGCAGCGGTGGTGGCAGCGGCAGCGGCAGAGGTGGATGGAGCCTGCTCAAAGGGGAGCGACGTTGGCGGCGATCTCTCGGCTGGGATCGGCCGCTCTCCAGCTAGCCCAATCCCGAGCCCGATCTTTTTGGCTCCCTGTTTGGCGGCTGAGGACTTCGGCCGACCCCGCCTGCGGGCGGGGACGCTCGACGACGAGCTCGCCCCTACACTAGCCACGCTAGTGTCGCTGGCGTCGGCCTCCGTCTCTATTTCCATAGCCCGGCGGGTTGTGGCTACCTCTATTGGCGTGACTCAACTAATCGGCACTTAGTGGAGACTCGAACCAACGTCTCAGCGGAGACACGAACCGAACGCTTCGAACTCGAGCCAAAGCTTCGAACCAAAGCTTCGAACTCGAACGTGCTGTCGAACTATTCCGACTTGTTGTCGAACTATTCGCACTTGTTTACGAACTAGGGTTCCGCACGTGGTTGTTTTTATTAATTTGCAAATATCTGCTTTGTTCTTTCACCAAATTAACACCCGATTTCACTCACGAACAGCGCGTGATCTCGCGGCAATTTTGATGTATTTTCCACTTGGAAAAATCACTTTTTACTTTATTCGAACGACGGTATAGCGGACCGCTTGAAAAACACGTCTGCTTCAAATGGCAGTCAAAAAGCAACTGAGTAGATAGGGACAGAATGAATGAATCTGATCTCTCAGCTTTATTTTACGTGGCGGTTCCTCAGGGAGGGATTTCAACCACGGCGTCTAATGTTTATTTGCAGCTTAGCCTCGATTAGTGCGATATATTTACATATATCACGCCATCACGCACCACCGCTACATACGCAGGAACCTGGTACAATGCGCCAGTTAGCGCCCCTAAAAAGAAGCTATAGCTATGTACATAGCGACTCTTCTGGTACCAATTGAAAGTATCCTGGTCGGGCATACAATCCCCCTTGGTGAGGGGCGAGGTGTATCTAACACGTCTTCCGATCTATGGGTCTCGGCACCCGGTTGAGAGCGCAACTCCACGAGGAGCCTAGCGGCTCTCCCCGCGTAACGTTTGGGTATCAACCACAGCCACCACGATACTCCCACTAGGGGGCCGACCTCAATGTGCAGCCTTGGAACTGCACAACCCGTGGTACCGATCTTAAGGACTCAGCTCGATCCTCCCTTTTAGCCCCGACCGGCCTGGATAGGGAATCCACCCAGCCCGTGCGCCGCTTGCGCATTCAGCAGCTGTTGTCGCCTGGAGAACGCCAGTCCGGCGAACCTGTCGAGAGTCCGCATTCTCTCCTGAGAAGCCGTCACATCGGAGAAGGTCCAGTCGCCATCCGTGTACTGCACTCCAAGTCCATCGAGGTCTCGCAAGTGTGTATAGAGGGGACAAGCACATAGGAAGTGCTGCCAATCCTCGCGTTTTGCGCCGCATAGACATGCTGGCGTGTCGCTAAGGCTTCTTCCATGCAGAAATGCATTGAGCGATCCGTGGCCCGTCAGCAGGAACCCAGCGCGCAGCGTGAAGCCAAACCTTCGTTCGCTGTAGACGAAGCCTGCGTTCGGGATGAAGCGGTGCGTCACCCGTCCTGGGGAGTCACCATCATCCCATCTGCGTTGCCACTCGCACAACAGGTCTTCGTCTAGTCGCGCCATCTTCTGCTTCCAGCTAAGATTTGCCAAATCTTCGCCGTACAGCCAATCGCTCTCCTCCAGCGGGTAGTCACGCTTTAGTTTGAAGCTGATTGCCAGGCGTCTGGCAACCAGATCAAACGGGGGGGCTCCAGCTAGTACTTGCAGCGCCATGGTGGACACTGTTCGGCATACCGGTAGGCATTCAATCAGGACGATCCTTTGGCACGCAAGCAGATGCCTCCTGGCAACCACTTGCGTCGTCGTCACGACAGACCAAACCGAGGCACCAAATAGTGCACAGGGCACCATGAGTCCGGCATATATTGTCCGCTTTGCGCGGGGACTGAGTCCCCAGTCGACCCGCAGTACGCGCGACAATGCCCCTACGACTCCGGTCAGCTTATCACGCAAGCCCGTGATGTGCGGGAGAAAACTCAACCGCTCGCCGACCGTGATGCCTAGGTACCGATACTTGCACTTATATGGCAGGCTTGCTCCAGCAAACCGTACCATTGGCGGCCGTCTAAGTATGCCTTTGAGCAGCATGATCGCCGTCTTGCTAGTTGAAACGGCAACGCCGACTTCAACTCCCCAAGCGCCTACGATGGACATTAACTCACCTCCTTTTTGTTCGAGCTCTGATCGGGCATTCCCTTCGATGAGGAGGAGCAAGTCGTCAGCATACGCGCTGAGCGCACCAAGGGGCTCTAAGCGCTGGAGCAACACGTCCATTAAGATGTTCCATATAAATGGACCACTTATGGACCCCTGCGGGCAACCTCTTGTCACCGGAACAGTGGCTACTCCATGCCTACTGACGATGCTCGCACTCCGGCCGGAGAAGAAACTTCGCCACAAGCTTGCTTCTCGGCATCCCAGCTCAAGGAGGCGACGTAGTGCAGCATTCCACTCAACGTTGTCGAAGGCTCCCTTGAAATCCACAAAGACTCCGAGCACGTATTTCGACCGGCTGGCCGAAACAGTACTCACGACGTGTTTCCAAGCATCCTCCACACAACGTCCTTGGCGAAAGCCAAATTGCCATCTGCAGCCATCCGGAATGGTGTACTTCAGACGATTCACCATGATGCCCTCAAGCACTTTGCCCAGCACTGGCAACAGACAGATACCCCGATATGAGGTAGGATCGGTCCGGTCCTTATCGGGTCCCTTCAGGAGTGGAACCACCCTGGGATGATTCCATTCCGTTGGGAAATACCCTGTCTCCAGGCAGCGGGAATACATCGCTGTCATGTGCTGAGGGATGGCACGCCACAATGCCTTGCAAATGGCACCTGTGATGCCGTCCATGCCGGGAGAGCGTCTGCTCTTCAACCTGGCGACGCATGCATCAACCTCGAAAGCTTCGAGGGCCGGTGGAGCCTCGATCGGGATGGCAATGTGTGCATTCGTCTCCGCAACAGGAAAGAAGTTGCGAAGGAGCACACCCGCACAGTCGCGCCATGTTGCGACCAGCCTACCATCCGTTCGAAGTCATCCAATCTCCGTGCTCTTTTTGCGGCCTCGGCAAATCCTGTAGACGTGCCCCCATGGATCATCTCTGTTCTCTCCCACGAAGCGTCGCCAGTTGTCTTCCTTCGATCTCAGGATGAGCTTCTTGTACTGCGCTGAGGAGATCCTCAACGCGAGCACAAGTTCCTCTGCTGCGTCGGTCTCATGCCGACGAGCGTCCTGGAGCCTTCGCCTCAGTCTCCTGACCTCTCGGCGTTTGGAGTGTAGTTCGGCAGTCCACCAAACTACTTTTCTCGCGGCTCTCGGTGTGCTGCGTCCCAGCACTCTGTCGCACACACTGTGCACTACAGAGCGCAGTGCAGACACTTGGTTGTCCAACGGCGATTCGGCGATGTCTTCCGGTAATTCGGCAATCTCCCTTACCACTTCCTCCTCGAACAATCGCCAGCGCGCATTGGAAAGCTTCCATGACGGCACAGGAGCAATGGGCTCAACTGTGTCGTTCGGGTCAGTCGTCACCACAACATGGATCATGTTGTGATCGCTGGTGTCCCATTCCTTCACTTCCCAATCGTATGTGGCCCACATAGTCGCAGCTTGGTTGACGATTGTCACATCGATATCGCTTTGGCCTCTACGGTTATCGAATGTAAACACCCGACTGGCTTCATTGAGCACGCCGGCTCTCATCTCGGTTATCCACTCAGACAGCAGCTCACCCCGTGCATAGTTAGCTTGCCCCCGATTGTGTTCGGAGAGCTTGCCAAACCACGCTGGGGATACTGCGTTCGCGTCGAGCCCAAAGATGACAGGAGTGCGGCTGCCCAGCAGCAGCACCGCATCTAAGTACCTGAGGTACGGCGCCAAGTCGGTGTCGAATTGGCAGTACACGGAGCATAGGAAGATTGAGCCGAATCTTCCCGTAACTCTGACGCATACTCCAAAATCCGTGGTAAGGGTCTCCATTGGCATGCAGATGGCGTCCGGTTCGTCGACGATGATAGCAGCTTTTCCTCGGCGGTCCTGGAAGGCCGGTAATCCGCCCTGCTCCATCGACGTACGGCTCCTGGACCAGTGCGAACTGACGGCCAGAGCTGCGCATGATGGCTCCGAGTTCCATCACAGCCGCTCGGCCAAGGCCACAATTAGCTTGGATGAAGCTAAACATTAATGTCTAGCTTGCACCCTCGCCAGTACCGCTCCGTAGATCGGGCACGCCGCTGACAGCATGGAATGTGCTGCAGGGTACCCCTTGAAGCGGCAGTTGCGGCAGTCCACGGGGTTGGGACACCGTGCAACGTTGTGGCCGTTCTGTCCACACCGGTGGCACACGTTCTCCTTTAGGCGACATTGCGACACCTTGTGGTCGAAGCCTGCACATCTGTGGCAGGCGTATGTTCTGACCAAGGAGCGGCAGCGGCATCTAAACCACTTGATGTATACGCATTCGCGCAACGCCTCCTGTGCCTTTGCGTCGACCTCTAGCGTCACGTTGATCGTGGCGCCGTCGGTGACCGACCAGGGTTTACTGCCCAGGTGAACCGACTTTTTGAACTCCGCGGCAGTCATGGTCTCCTCCAGGTTCTTTGTGAAGAGCTCCTCCATGAACTCTTCCGGTGTTATGGACGTGTCCACGTCGTACACCACGACCTGAGGCTTGGTCTCCGGCCTCTTCTTGACCTCCAATCCCGCTTCGGTGAATTTGCTGCTGGCCACTACCTTCCTCAGTTCGCTCACTGAAGGGGTGAGGGGCGAGGTGTATCTAACACGTCTTCCGATCTATGGGTCTCGGCACCAGGTTGAGAGCGCAACTCCACGAGGAGCCTAGCGGCTCTCCCCGCGTAACGTTTGGGTATCAACCACAGCCACCACGATACTCCCACTAGGGGGCCGACCTCAATGTGCAGCCTTGGAACTGCACAACCCGTGGTACCGATCTTAAGGACTCAGCTCGATCCTCCCTTTTAGCCCCGACCGGCCTGGATAGGGAATCCACCCAGCCCGTGCGCCGCTTGCGCATTCAGCAGCTGTTGTCGCCTGGAGAACGCCAGTCCGGCGAACCTGTCGAGAGTCCGCATTCTCTCCTGAGAAGCCGTCACATCGGAGAAGGTCCAGTCGCCATCCGTGTACTGCACTCCAAGTCCATCGAGGTCTCGCAAGGTCCATCGAGGTCTCGAGGGACAAGCACATAGGAAGTGCTGCCAATCCTCGCGTTCTGCGCCGCATAGACATGCTGGCGTGTCGCTAAGGCTTCTTCCATGCAGAAATGCATTGAGCGATCCGTGGCCCGTCAGCAGGAACCCAGCGCGCAGCGTGAAGCCAAACCTTCGTTCGCTGTAGACGAAGCCTGCGTTCGGGATGAAGCGGTGCGTCACCCGTCCTGGGGAGTCACCATCATCCCATCTGCGTTGCCACTCGCACAACAGGTCTTCGTCTAGTCGCGCCATCTTCTGCTTCCAGCTAAGATTTGCCAAATCTTCGCCGTACAGCCAATCGCTCTCCTCCAGCGGGTAGTCACGCTTTAGTTTGAAGCTGATTGCCAGGCGTCTGGCAACCAGATCAAACGGGGGGGCTCCAGCTAGTACTTGCAGCGCCATGGTGGACACTGTTCGGCATACCGGTAGGCATCCAATCAGGACGATCCTTTGGCACGCAAGCAGATGCCTCCTGGCAACCACTTGCGTCGTCGTCACGACAGACCAAACCGAGGCACCAAATAGTGCACAGGGCACCATGAGTCCGGCATATATTGTCCGCTTTGCGCGGGGACTGAGTCCCCAGTCGACCCGCAGTACGCGCGACAATGCCCCTACGACTCCGGTCAGCTTATCACGCAAGCCCGTGATGTGCGGGAGAAAACTCAACCGCTCGCCGACCGTGATGCCTAGGTACCGATACTTGCACTTATATGGCAGGCTTGCTCCAGCAAACCGTACCATTGGCGGCCGTCTAAGTATGCCTTTGAGCAGCATGATCGCCGTCTTGCTAGTTGAAACGGCAACGCCGACTTCAACTCCCCAAGCGCCTACGATGGACATTAACTCACCTCCTTTTTGTTCGAGCTCTGATCGGGCATTCCCTTCGATGAGGAGGAGCAAGTCGTCAGCATACGCGCTGAGGGCACCAAGGGGCTCTAAGCGCTGGAGCAACACGTCCATTAAGATGTTCCATATAAATGGACCACTTATGGACCCCTGCGGGCAACCTCTTGTCACCGGAACAGTGGCTACTCCATGCCTACTGACGATGCTCGCACTCCGGCCGGAGAAGAAACTTCGCCACAAGCTTGCTTCTCGGCATCCCAGCTCAAGGAGGCGACGTAGTGCAGCATTCCACTCAACGTTGTCGAAGGCTCCCTTGAAATCCACAAAGACTCCGAGCACGTATTTCGACCGGCTGGCCGAAACAGTACTCACGACGTGTTTCCAAGCATCCTCCACACAACGTCCTTGGCGAAAGCCAAATTGCCATCTGCAGCCATCCGGAATGGTGTCCTTCAGACGATTCACCATGATGCCCTCAAGCACTTTGCCCAGCACTGGCAACAGACAGATACCCCGATATGAGGTAGGATCGGTCCGGTCCTTATCGGGTCCCTTCAGGAGTGGAACCACCCTGGGATGCTTCCATTCCGTTGGGAAATACCCTGTCTCCAGGCAGCGGGAATACATCGCTGTCATGTGCTGAGGGATGGCACGCCACAATGCCTTGCAAATGGCACCTGTGATGCCGTCCATGCCGGGAGAGCGTCTGCTCTTCAACCTGGCGACGCATGCATCAACCTCGAAAGCTTCGAGGGCCGGTGGAGCCTCGATCGGGATGGCAATGTGTGCATTCGTCTCCGCAACAGGAAAGAAGTTGCGAAGGAGCACACCCGCACAGTCGCGCCATGTTGCGACCAGCCTACCATCCGTTCGAAGGCATCCAATCTCCGTGCTCTTTTTGCGGCCTCGGCAAATCCTGTAGACGTGCCCCCATGGATCATCTCTGTTCTCTCCCACGAAGCGTCGCCAGTTGTCTTCCTTCGATCTCAGGATGAGCTTCTTGTACTGCGCTGAGGAGATCCTCAACGCGAGCACAAGTTCCTCTGCTGCGTCGGTCTCATGCCGACGAGCGTCCTGGAGCCTTCGCCTCAGTCTCCTGACCTCTCGGCGTTTGGAGTGTAGTTCGGCAGTCCACCAAACTACTTTTCTCGCGGCTCTCGGTGTGCTGCGTCCCAGCACTCTGTCGCACACACTGTGCACTACAGAGCGCAGTGCAGACACTTGGTTGTCCAACGGCGATTCGGCGATGTCTTCCGGTAATTCGGCAATCTCCCTTACCACTTCCTCCTCGAACAATCGCCAGCGCGCATTGGAAAGCTTCCATGACGGCACAGGAGCAATGGGCTCAACTGTGTCGTTCGGGTCAGTCGTCACCACAACATGGATCATGTTGTGATCGCTGGTGTCCCATTCCTTCACTTCCCAATCGTATGTGGCCCACATAGTCGCAGCTTGGTTGACGATTGTCACATCGATATCGCTTTGGCCTCTACGGTTATCGAATGTAAACACCCGACTGGCTTCATTGAGCACGCCGGCTCTCATCTCGGTTATCCACTCAGACAGCAGCTCACCCCGTGCATAGTTAGCTTGCCCCCGATTGTGTTCGGAGAGCTTGCCAAACCACGCTGGGGATACTGCGTTCGCGTCGAGCCCAAAGATGACAGGAGTGCGGCTGCCCAGCAGCAGCACCGCATCTAAGTACCTGAGGTACGGCGCCAAGTCGGTGTCGAATTGGCAGTACACGGAGCATAGGAAGATTGAGCCGAATCTTCCCGTAACTCTGACGCATACTCCAAAATCCGTGTTAAGGGTCTCCATTGGCATGCAGATGGCGTCCGGTTCGTCGACGATGATAGCAGCTTTTCCTCGGCGGTCCTGGAAAACTCGCATTCCAGAAGGAAGGCCGGTAATCCGCCCTGCTCCATCGACGTACGGCTCCTGGACCAGTGCGAACTGACGGCCAGAGCTGCGCATGATGGCTCCGAGTTCCATCACAGCCGCTCGGCCACGGCCACAATTAGCTTGGATGAAGCTAAACATTAATGTCTAGCTTGCACCCTCGCCAGTACCGCTCCGTAGATCGGGCACGCCGCTGACAGCATGGAATGTGCTGCAGGGTACCCCTTGAAGCGGCAGTTGCGGCAGTCCACGGGGTTGGGACACCGTGCAACGTTGTGGCCGTTCTGTCCACACCGGTGGCACACGTTCTCCTTTAGGCGACATTGCGACACCTTGTGGTCGAAGCCTGCACATCTGTGGCAGGCGTATGTTCTGACCAAGGAGCGGCAGCGGCATCTAAACCACTTGATGTATACGCATTCGCGCAACGCCTCCTGTGCCTTTGCGTCGACCTCTAGCGTCACGTTGATCGTGGCGCCGTCGGTGACCGACCAGGGTTTACTGCCCAGGTGAACCGACTTTTTGAACTCCGCGGCAGTCATGGTCTCCTCCAGGTTCTTTGTGAAGAGCTCCTCCATGAACTCTTCCGGTGTTATGGACGTGTCCACGTCGTACACCACGACCTGAGGCTTGGTCTCCGGCCTCTTCTTGACCTCCAATCCCGCTTCGGTGAATTTGCTGCTGGCCACTACCTTCCTCAGTTCGCTCACTGAAGGGGTGCGAATAATCGCTCCTCCGCTCTTCAGCTCGCGAACCTCGTGGACGCGGACTCCAAGAGTCGGCACCACGGTCTTCTTAACTCTCTCCACAAGCTCCTTGCTGGTCTCCTCCGGGTTTTTGCTCTTTATTAGAGCAGACCAGGTATCCCTAGGCTTTGGGATCGGTGCAGCGACGGCGCTCGGTGCGGGCAGGCCTGGGAAGGCTGTCGCATACGCAGCGGTTGTGACGGCAGTGGTGCCCGAGTGGGCAGTAGCAGCGGGTCTCGGTGGAGGCGGCATCCTTGCCCTCTCCTCCAGGCGCACCTTTTCCCCAGCCAGGGCCATGACCAACTCGTCGTACCGGTTGGTCGCGACGAGGATTTCCATTGAGGCCTCGGGCGGCATCAGCCCCTTAAGTACAGCCTTGCTCACCGCCATCCTTATCGCAGACATTTCTGCGATGATGGCCGAGTAGCCTGCCGCGACAATGTCAGTTGCCGGGCATGTGGCAGCGGTGGTGGCAGCGGTGGTGGCAGCGGTGGTGGCAGCGGTGGCGGCAGCGGTGGCGGCAGCGGTGGTGGCAGCGGCGGCAGAAGTACTGGCAGCGGTGGTGGCAGCGGCAGCGGCAGAGGTGGATGGAGCCTGCTCAAAGGGGAGCGACGTTGGCGGCGATCTCTCGGCTGGGATCGGCCGCTCTCCAGCTAGCCCAATCCCGAGCCCGATCTTTTTGGCTCCCTGTTTGGCGGCTGAGGACTTCGGCCGACCCCGCCTGCTGGCGGGGACGCTCGACGACGAGCTCGCCCCTACACTAGCCACGCTAGTGTCGCTGGCGTCGGCCTCCGTCTCTATTTCCATAGCCCGGCGGGTTGTGGCTACCTCTATTGGCGTGACTCAACTAATCGGCACTTAGTGGAGACTCGAACCAACGTCTCAGCGGAGACACGAACCGAACGCTTCGAACTCGAGCCAAAGCTTCGAACCAAAGCTTCGAACTCGAACGTGCTGTCGAACTATTCCGACTTGTTGTCGAACTATTCGCACTTGTTTACGAACTAGGGTTCCGCACGTGGTTGTTTTTAGCGTTTATTTTGCAAATATTAATTTGCAAATATCTGCTTTGTTCTTTCACCAAATTAACACCCGATTTCACTCACGAACAGCGCGTGATCTCGCGGCAATTTTGATGTATTTTCCACTTGGAAAAATCACTTTTTACTTTATTCGAACGACGGTATAGCGGACCGCTTGAAAAACACGTCTGCTTCGAATGGCAGTCAAAAAGCAACTGAGTAGATAGGGACAGAATGAATGAATCTGATCTCTCAGCTTTATTTTACGTGGCGGTTCCTCAGGGAGGGATTTCAACCACGGCGTCTAATGTTTATTTGCAGCTTAGCCTCGATTAGTGCGATATATTTACATATATCACGCCATCACGCACCACCGCTACATACGCAGGAACCTGGTACAATGCGCCAGTTAGCGCCCCTAAAAAGAAGCTATAGCTATGTACATAGCGACTCTTCTGGTACCAATTGAAAGTATCCTGGTCGGGCATACAATCCCCCTTGGTGAGGGGCGAGGTGTATCTAACACGTCTTCCGATCTATGGGTCTCGGCACCCGGTTGAGAGCTCAACTCCACGAGGAGCCTAGCGGCTCTCCCCGCGTAACGTTTGGGTATCAACCACAGCCACCACGATACTCCCACTAGGGGGCCGACCTCAATGTGCAGCCTTGGAACTGCACAACCCGTGGTACCGATCTTAAGGACTCAGCTCGATCCTCCCTTTTAGCCCCGACCGGCCTGGATAGGGAATCCACCCAGCCCGTGCGCCGCTTGCGCATTCAGCAGCTGTTGTCGCCTGGAGAACGCCAGTCCGGCGAACCTGTCGAGAGTCCGCATTCTCTCCTGAGAAGCCGTCACATCGCAGAAGGTCCAGTCGCCATCCGTGTACTGCACTCCAAGTCCATCGAGGTCTCGCAAGTCTGTATAGAGGGGACAAGCACATAGGAAGTGCTGCCAATCCTCGCGTTCTGCGCCGCATAGACATGCTGGCGTGTCGCTAAGGCTTCTTCCATGCAGAAATGCATTGAGCGATCCGTGGCCCGTCAGCAGGAACCCAGCGCGCAGCGTGAAGCCAAACCTTCGTTCGCTGTAGACGAAGCCTGCGTTCGGGATGAAGCGGTGCGTCACCCGTCCTGGGGAGTCACCATCATCCCATCTGCGTTGCCACTCGCACAACAGGTCTTCGTCTAGTCGCGCCATCTTCTGCTTCCAGCTAAGATTTGCCAAATCTTCGCCGTACAGCCAATCGCTCTCCTCCAGCGGGTAGTCACGCTTTAGTTTGAAGCTGATTGCCAGGCGTCTGGCAACCAGATCAAACGGGGGGGCTCCAGCTAGTACTTGCAGCGCCATGGTGGACACTGTTCGGCATACCGGTAGGCATCCAATCAGGACGATCCTTTGGCACGCAAGCAGATGCCTCCTGGCAACCACTTGCGTCGTCGTCACGACAGACCAAACCGAGGCACCAAATAGTGCACAGGGCACCATGAGTCCGGCATATATTGTCCGCTTTGCGCGGGGACTGAGTCCCCAGTCGACCCGCAGTACGCGCGACAATGCCCCTACGACTCCGGTCAGCTTATCACGCAAGCCCGTGATGTGCGGGAGAAAACTCAACCGCTCGCCGACCGTGATGCCTAGGTACCGATACTTGCACTTATATGGCAGGTTTGCTCCAGCAAACCGTTCCACTGGCGGCCGTCTAAGTATGCCTTTGAGCAGCATGATCGCCGTCTTGCTAGTTGAAACGGCAACGCCGACTTCAACTCCCCAAGCGCCTACGATGGACATTAACTCACCTCCTTTTTGTTCGAGCTCTGATCGGGCATTCCCTTCGATGAGGAGGAGCAAGTCGTCAGCATACGCGCTGAGCGCACCAAGGGGCTCTAAGCGCTGGAGCAACACGTCCATTAAGATGTTCCATATAAATGGACCACTTATGGACCCCTGCGGGCAACCTCTTGTCACCGGAACAGTGGCTACTCCATGCCTACTGACGATGCTCGCACTCCGGCCGGAGAAGAAACTTCGCCACAAGCTTGCTTCTCGACATCCCAGCTCAAGGAGGCGGCGTAGTGCAGCATTCAACTCAACGTTGTCGAAGGCTCCCTTGAAATCCACGAAGACTCCGAGCACGTATTTCGACCGGCTGGCCGAAACAGTACTCACGACGTGTTTCCAAGCATCCTCCACACAACGTCCTTGGCGAAAGCCAAATTGCCATCTGCAGCCATCCGGAATGGTGTCCTTCAGACGATTCACCATGATGCCCTCAAGCACTTTGCCCAGCACTGGCAACAGACAGATACCCCGATATGAGGTAGGATCGGTCCGGTCGAAAGCTTCGAGGGCCGGTGGAGCCTCGATCGGGATGGCAATGTGTGCATTCGTCTCCGCAACAGGAAAGAAGTTGCGAAGGAGCACACCCGCACAGTCGCGCCATGTTGCGACCAGCCTACCATCCGTTCGAAGGCATCCAATCTCCGTGCTCTTTTTGCGGCCTCGGCAAATCCTGTAGACGTGCCCCCATGGATCATCTCTGTTCTCTCCCACGAAGCGTCGCCAGTTGTCTTCCTTCGATCTCAGGATGAGCTTCTTGTACTGCGCTGAGGAGATCCTCAACGCGAGCACAAGTTCCTCTGCTGCGTCGGTCTCATGCCGACGAGCGTCCTGGAGCCTTCGCCTCAGTCTCCTGACCTCTCGGCGTTTGGAGTGTAGTTCGGCAGTCCACCAAACTACTTTTCTCGCGGCTCTCGGTGTGCTGCGTCCCAGCACTCTGTCGCACACACTGTGCACTACAGAGCGCAGTGCAGACACTTGGTTGTCCAACGGCGATTCGGCGATGTCTTCCGGTAATTCGGCAATCTCCCTTACCACTTCCTCCTCGAACAATCGCCAGCGCGCATTGGAAAGCTTCCATGACGGCACAGGAGCAATGGGCTCAACTGTGTCGTTCGGGTCAGTCGTCACCACAACATGGATCATGTTGTGATCGCTGGTGTCCCATTCCTTCACTTCCCAATCGTATGTGGCCCACATAGTCGCAGCTTGGTTGACGATTGTCACATCGATATCGCTTTGGCCTCTACGGTTATCGAATGTAAACACCCGACTGGCTTCATTGAGCACGCCGGCTCTCATCTCGGTTATCCACTCAGACAGCAGCTCACCCCGTGCATAGTTAGCTTGCCCCCGATTGTGTTCGGAGAGCTTGCTAAACCACGCTGGGGATACTGCGTTCGCGTCGAGCCCAAAGATGACAGGAGTGCGGCTGCCCAGCAGCAGCACCGCATCTAAGTACCTGAGGTACGGCGCCAAGTCGGTGTCGAATTGGCAGTACACGGAGCATAGGAAGATTGAGCCGAATCTTCCCGTAACTCTGACGCATACTCCAAAATCCGTGGTAAGGCATGCAGATGGCGTCCGGTTCGTCGACGATGATAGCAGCTTTTCCTCGGCGGTCATGGAAAACTCGCATTCCAGAAGGAAGGCCGGTAATCCGCCCTGCTCCATCGACGTACGGCTCCTGGACCAGTGCGAACTGACGGCCAGAGCTGCGCATGATGGCTCCGAGTTCCATCACAGCCGCTCGGCCACGGCCACAATTAGCTTGGATGAAGCTAAACATTAATGTCTAGCTTGCACCCTCGCCAGTACCGCTCCGTAGATCGGGCACGCCGCTGACAGCATGGAATGTGCTGCAGGGTACCCCTTGAAGCGGCAGTTGCGGCAGTCCACGGGGTTGGGACACCGTGCAACGTTGTGGCCGTTCTGTCCACACCGGTGGCACACGTTCTCCTTTAGGCGACATTGCGACACCTTGTGGTCGAAGCCTGCACATCTGTGGCAGGCGTATGTTCTGACCAAGGAGCGGCAGCGGCATCTAAACCACTTTATGTATACGCATTCGCGCAACGCCTCCTGTGCCTTTGCGTCGACCTCTAGCGTCACGTTGATCGTGGCGCCGTCGGTGACCGACCAGGGTTTACTGCCCAGGTGAACCGACTTTTTGAACTCCGCGGCAGTCATGGTCTCCTCCAGGTTCTTTGTGAAGAGCTCCTCCATGAACTCTTCCGGTGTTATGGACGTGTCCACGTCGTACACCACGACCTGAGGCTTGGTCTCCGGCCTCTTCTTGACCTCCAATCCTGCTTCGGTGAATTTGCTGCTGGCCACTACCTTGCTCAGTTCGGTCACTGAAGGGGTGCGAATAATCGCTCCTCCGCTCTTCAGCTCGCGAACCTCGTGGACGCGGACTCCAAGAGTCGGCACCACGGTCTTCTTAACTCTCTCCACAAGCTCCTTGCTGGTCTCCTCCGGGTTTTTGCTCTTTATTAGAGCAGACCAGGTATCCCTAGGCTTTGGGATCGGTGCAGCGACGGCGCTCGGTGCGGGCAGGCCTGGGAAGGCTGTCGCATACGCAGCGGTTGTGACGGCAGTGGTGCCCGAGTGGGCAGCAGCAGCGGGTCTCGGTGGAGGCGGCATCCTTGCCCTCTCCTCCAGGCGCACCTTTTCCCCAGCCAGGGCCATGACCAACTCGTCGTACCGGTTGGTCGCGACGAGGATTTCCATTGAGGCCTCGGGCGGCATCAGCCCCTTAAGTACAGCCTTGCTCACCGCCATCCTTATCGCAGACATTTCTGCGATGATAACCGAGTAGCCTGCCGCGACAATGTCAGTTGCCGGGCATGTGGCAGCGGTGGTGGCAGCGGTGGTGGCAGCGGTGGCGGCAGCGGTGGCGGCAGCGGTGGTGGCAGCGGCGGCAGAAGTACTGGCAGCGGTGGTGGCAGCGGCAGCGGCAGAGGTGGATGGAGCCTGCTCAAAGGGGAGCGACGTTGGCGGCGATCTCTCAGCTGGGATCGGCCGCTCTCCAGCTAGCCCAATCCCAAGCCCGATCTTTTTGGCTCCCTGTTTGGCGGCTGAGGACTTCGGCCGACCCCGCCTGCGGGCGGGAACGCTCGACGACGAGCTCGCCCCTACACTAGCCACGCTAGTGTAATTAAAGTACCAAACAGCATGGACTGCGATATGCGTTCAAAATGTCGATGTTCATGTGTCCTGCAGTTCACACGATGACGCACAGTTTGCTGCGTTCTTCATCGACCCATGAGCCGAGTGATCCACCGCTTAGAGTGATTAAAATTTGTTTATTCATTTATTTGTCTTTATTGAAAGAAATTAAAAATACACCATTTTACTGGCATATATCAATTCCTTCAATAAATTTTAGTTTTATCCTAAAAGAATGTTGCGAAATGTCTTAGTTTTATATAAGCGATATATTACCATATTGTTAAATAATATAATATGTATTTTGGCTTGTTTGATAATTATCAATTTATATAAAAGTATTAACCTGAAATCAGGTACAACATTGTACTTTTTAAGCTGTTGCATTAACCAATGTATGCCCATAGCTATGATGGACAATACATATTCGCAACGCGTGCATACTATGGTACATATGCACACAGATTTTATAAATCAATATTATTGTAATAATATCATCAATATGTATTTATATATTAATTGCTACACACATAGAACACAATGTTATATGTATAGCTACTACTAAATGAGTATATTGGCAATATAATTAATATAAACATATAATATATACAACTGAATATATTTTATTTTACAATTATGATTTTATAAAAACATATTTTGTTTGGTAAATTGGCAATATATATATATTTTTGTTAACGGTAGAAACATACAATAATGATCCTTCCGCAGGTTCACCTACGGAAACCTTGTTACGACTTTTACTTCCTCTAAATAATCAAGTTCGGTCAACTTTTGCGAAACAACCGTAACACGCAAGGCGTCACAGTGATCACGTCCGGAGACCTCACTAAATAATTCAATCGGTAGTAGCGACGGGCGGTGTGTACAAAGGGCAGGGACGTAATCAATGCGAGTTAATGACTCACACTTACTGGGAATTCCAAGTTCATGTGAACAGTTTCAGTTCACAATCCCAAGCATGAAAGTGGTTCAGCGGTTTACCCGGACCTCTCGGTCTAGGAAATACACGTTGATACTTTCATTGTAGCGCGCGTGCAGCCCAGGACATCTAAGGGCATCACAGACCTGTTATTGCTCAATCTCATTATTGCTAGACGCAATTTGTCCATTTAAGAAGCTAGTGTCCTTATAATGGGACAAACCAACAGGTACGGCTCCACTTATATAAACACATTCAAACACAATAAACATTTTACTGCCACCATGAATGAAGGCTATATAAGCTTCAACACCATAATCCTGAAGATATCTATTTAATATATTTGAGTCTCGTTCGTTATCGGAATTAACCAGACAAATCACTCCACGAACTAAGAACGGCCATGCACCACCACCCATAGATTCGAGAAAGAGCTATCAATCTGTCTTACACACTTATGTTCGGACCTGGTAAGTTTTCCCGTGTTGAGTCAAATTAAGCCGCAGGCTCCACTCCTGGTGGTGCCCTTCCGTCAATTCCTTTAAGTTTCAGCTTTGCAACCATACTTCCCCCGGAGCCCAAAAGCTTTGGTTCCCCGGGAAGCGACTGAGAGAGCCATAAAAGTAGCTACACCCAATTGCTAGCTGGCATCGTTTATGGTTAGAACTAGGGCGGTATCTGATCGCCTTCGAACCTCTAACTTTCGTTCTTGATTAATGAAAACATCTTTGGCAAATGCTTTCGCTTAAGTTAGTCTTACGACGGTCCAAGAATTTCACCTCTCGCGTCGTAATACTAATGCCCCCAAACTGCTTCTATTAATCATTACCTCTTGATCTGAAAACCAATGAAAGCAGAACAGAGGTCTTATTTCATTATCCCATGCACAGAATATTCAGGCATTTGAAGCCTGCTTTAAGCACTCTAATTTGTTCAAAGTAATTGTACCGGCCCACAATAACACTCGATGAAGAGCACTAATGCAGGTTTTTAAATAGGAGGAATATATAAAAAAATACAAGTACTTAATTATATATAAGAACTCCACCGGTAATACGCTTACATACATAAAGGTATAGTAGTAACCACAATTGTAAGTTGTACTACCCGTATGAAGCACAAGTTCAACTACGAACGTTTTAACCGCAACAACTTTAATATACGCTATTGGAGCTGGAATTACCGCGGCTGCTGGCACCAGACTTGCCCTCCAATTGGTCCTTGTTAAAGGATTTAAAGTGTACTCATTCCAATTACAGGGCCTCGGATATGAGTCCTGTATTGTTATTTTTCGTCACTACCTCCCCGAGATGGGAGTGGGTAATTTACGCGCCTGCTGCCTTCCTTAGATGTGGTAGCCGTTTCTCAGGCTCCCTCTCCGGAATCGAACCCTGATTCCCCGTTACCCGTTGCAACCATGGTAGTCCTAGATACTACCATCAAAAGTTGATAGGGCAGACATTTGAAAGATCTGTCGTCGGTACAAGACCATACGATCTGCATGTCATCTAGAGTTCAACCAATGTAACGATCTTACGATCGCTTGGTTTTAGCCTAATAAAAGCACACGTCCCATAAGGTCCGTGTTTTAATTGCATGTATTAGCTCTAGAATTACCACAGTTATCCAAGTAACTGTTAACGATCTAAGGAACCATAACTGATATAATGAGCCTTTTGCGGTTTCACTTTTAATTCGTGTGTACTTAGACATGCATGGCTTAATCTTTGAGACAAGCATATAACTACTGGCAGGATCAACCAGAATAATGTTTTCGTTTCGTGCGCATACGCTCACATATGTAAATATTTGACAACTCAATAATACTTTTGAATAAAAAAAAAAAAATAAATAAATATTTTTTATCAACAGTTTATGAGAATTTGTTAAACGATTGTGGCCATTTTTATATAGCATTCACATTCGCCATTTTTCTCTATATAAATATATATATTTTATTATATACATTTTTTTTTTGTTCAAAAATATCTTTTTATTTGCACTTAATATATTATCACACGTATATAGGCTTAAACCAATATTAATTGTGTTTAAACTATGTATTTTGACAACAAATTTAAAATTTATCCAATTTCGTATGCGTTTTTTGTGATATACATTAAATAAAACCAAACACATGAGTTCATGTGGAATGGAATTTATATATTTTGGCAATATTTGAATTTGCATATAAATCGCTTTGATTATATATGCTGGTACATTGTTGAAATGGCACTCATACAATATTTAATCATATAAGACCATTTCCAAAAATTCACGATAATAATTCGAAACAGAAATGATATATACTAAATAGTATATATCTTGGTTAGTTTCACTATATTATCTTTATTAAGATCAATTTGAAAACAAATATCTCCTATTAAACACTACTTTGAGTATAATGACAACATATAATAATATTATATACAATACTGTACCAAATATTGTATACAATACCGATGGACATCAACTGTCCATCATGTATAGGTTTTCTGCCACGCTTTCCGCAAATCGGGTATTTTTGCTTTAGAGTGCCTCTTAACAATAGTTTCTTTTCGTATTTTAATAAAAAATACAATACTATCACTTCAAAATTATTCATATATATTAAGAAATATATATATATTCATATAAAATACACAGACATTGCCGGCTAAGTATATTCCCCATATCATATGAAATAAATTAATAATTTTTCATTATAAAATTTTCATATGAAATATACCATGCACGAGACTACCACTCCCTATATAGGTTTTCTGCCACGCTTTCCGCAAATCGGGTATTTTTACTTGAGAGTGCCTCTTAACAATAGTTTCTTTTCGTATTTTAATAAAAAATACAATACTATCACTTCAAAATTATTCATATATACTAAGAAATATATATATATTCATATAAAACACACAGACATTGCCGGCTAAGTATATTCCCCATATCATATGAAATAAATTAATAATTTTTCATTATAAAATTTTCATATGAAATATACCATGCACGAGACTACCACTCCCTATATAGGTTTTCTGCCACGCTTTCCGCAAATCAGGTATTTTTACTTGAGAGTACCTTTTAAAAATAGTTTCTTTTCGTATTTTAATACAAAATATTATACTATCACTTCAAAATTATTCATATATATTAAGAAAAATATATATTGTAGTATGCTCATATTAAAGTAAAGTAAAGTATTCATTATTTCGAATACCCACTGTACCGACGGTACTTAAAGAATACACACTGTAACACTTTGTTTCAGTGTTTACGTAACAATAAAGTCCCAGACATTCTGGGTGATCGTATTACGATTCACTCAAGAATGCCTCGAGCGACCCAAGTGCAGCGTCAGCATGTTCCCATGACTTGACGGCACTAATATACATGCATACACACATATATCTTCCCTCGCGCTCTCGCTGCCAACAGCGCTGAGCATATACATATTAACATATAAGAGATAAGAACACATAGTTCTGCCGCTCCGCTGCCGGCGTTACTGGCAGCGCAGCTCCGCGGCTTTGGGCTTACAAAAGCCCAAACCACAATTGTAAAATACAGAAGAGAAATCACAATAAAACAGATCGGAGGGTTGAGCCCCGACGATCCAACAAAAAGGATTTGAACATTTCATTTTACATGGCGACCGTGACAGGACACGATATGTCCTACGCGATGGATCAATCTAAGGATTGAGAAAAAAAAAGGAGAGAAATTTTAAAAAAAAAAAGTGTTAAAATTTTGAAAGACAAAGAATGGCCGAAAAAAAAAAAAAAATATAATACCATGTGATTTTGTTTTAAAAAATCGGACCAAGTCAAAAGAAAATTGGAAAAACTATTGAAACAGTGTTGTCCCCAGTGCCAGTGCCAAGAAAAAAAAACCCAGCAGAAAGCCAAACCAGCCGTTTCGCCAGACCCATGCACGACTGCCGACGATATTACGCACAAACCCATGTTGCATTATAATTTATACCCTTAAATTTGGCGGCTACAATGCGGCCAGGAATACATAATACCCAAGGAGATATAACAGCCCGCGCCACAAAGAGCGTACACGCAATATAAAAACCTGTGCGAAGACCAGCACCGGCCCCACTAGACCCAGCAAGGACCAATAATATAAGTGCGAGTGGCATAGGACCGCCCCTTGCACCGTCGATGGACAGTAACACAACCACTCCAGCAGCAGAAAATGCACCAGACTTCGCCGACGCTGCTCCTACCGAGCAAAGGGACGCACTCAGCCTACAAGAGGCATTAGAAGTGTATCCAAACGATGGACTACGCCCACTCACAATAGCTGAGTACAGGGCACGACAAGAAAAACGCCCAAGGAAGAAAACAAAGAGGGGCGGCCGGATCAAACGGCTGCTTCAACAACGACGTCTGGAGCGGGACCTGGAAAAAGCATATACAAATGAAGAGGACCGACAACGCTGCCAAGAGCGCATCAAGGAAATCAATAAACAACTTCGCACTGGTGCGAAGTAACGCAATTGAGCTGCAGAAATGCCATGCCTCATATTGCCAATAATTATAATATTCTATCTCAAGTTGAAGCACCCTTAAAGTGCAACTTGAAAATACTAACCTCTGTTAGGCTATTACTAAAACCATGTGATCGATATTGAATTATATAATGAAAAACCTGTAAATCGATCACATGTCCCTTAACATTTTTTTTCTTCCTTCATTTTGATCAAATATATATAAAAAAAAAAATAATTTATATTGATGAAATTTTAAAGAGTAAAAAAAAAAAAAAAAAAAGGAAGGGTATATAGATATGTGTGTCCATGAGAAAAAAAAGATTTTTAGTAATTTTTTTTTATTATTGAAAAGAATAAATGAATAGCAAATAATAATAAAAAAAAAAAAATAAATAAAAATAAAAACCCCAACATTGTAGAAACCAATTTTTGAGAGAAAATCATCACCATGGGTTGGTTCGGTTCTGACGATAGTCAGACCAAAGACAATACGGCCAATGTGGTCAATAATGTCAAAATAATAGACCACAGGGATGATCTCAATGCACTCTGGTTATTACTTCTGATTTTAACCATTGTCACTGTTTTACAATTCCTTTTAACATTGTATGTAAAACATAATAAGATAATTAAAAAGAGATATATGAGTAGGGCAAACAATTTAGATAGAGTTTAAAAAAAAAAAAAATTGGTCTCAACGACCCCTAGGAGCATAATAGAGCTCGAATACATGTACATGGGTACACTTCAGGTAGAATTCCCGCTTTTAATATATTGTTACAAAGACAAAATAAAATGTCTCGTAGAACAGCAGCAGCCATTAGGGCTACCCACGACAGGAATGAAAATTTCGAATATAGAGCTAAAGCAATCTTAGCCGCATTCCCCAATCCAATTAGCATATACGAGTTCGAATACTCATATATGAACGAATATAATTTACCTTTTTCACCACTAATTCATTGTGATGCCACACAAAAAGGTATCGTATTATCAACCATACCCGGCATCCTCGTAAACAGCCAAATAATAGAAAACGAAATTTTAGGAAGAATTGTGATTGCTAATGTTAGATTGTCTTCCAATCGGAATGGACAACATTAAAAAAACACATATGGACTGGCTTACGATCTGCGCTAAAGTTTGCACTCTAAGAGCAGAATTCGATAAGTCATACAAATGCTTAACGCAGAACAGACCTACACAAAATAGTACGGTCATTAAACATACAACTAATTTGGTAAACATATATAATGAGGTCAGAGAACTTTTTCTAGAAAACAGAGAAAGACTTACTGATATACATTGGTTTCAATCTACAGACGTCTTCAAACGTCTAAGGGAACGATTAGTATTCGTTAAAGAAAAATTCAATCTAGACATACACATCCCAAATCTTCTAAACACAGCTGCGACATATATACCAGCTGTAGAATCGGAATCAAGGCCAATAAGTCCCAGGCCCCCGAATGTAAAAAATATTATCATTATATCGGAAGACGATTCTCGATCAAATAGATCGAACCATCCGGTGAACGACGACAAACCGTCGACTAGTTCAGCAAACAGCGTAGTTGGGCAAGAACCAACCACAATGGCAGACGAAACAATTGCCCAACGGGCATATATCAAAGATATTTCGCACGCCATTCCGGAATTTAATGGACAGAAACTCCATTTACAAAGATTCATTACGGCAGTCAAATTGGTCAATCTAACGAAAGGACCATACGAAAATTTAGCTATAGAAGTAATTAAATCAAAAGTAATAGGAACTACATTGTATAAAATACAAGATGAAACCACCATTAGCGCAATAATAAAGAAATTGCAGGACACTATTGTCGGAGAGTCATCAGATGTTATAAAGGCTAAAATGGCAAAAGTATGCCAAAAAGGCAAAACAGCAGCCCAATTCACAACAGAGATTGATGATATGCGAAAACTTCTAGAAGCATCATACATTGATGAGGGTTTGCCAGCGAAACACGCCGATAAGTTCAGCTGCAAGGAGGCCATTAGTACAATGGTTAAAAATTGCGAGCACGGCAGACTCAAAACAATACTAGAAGCAGGCACATTCCCAACAATGAATGATGCCGTAGCAAAATATATACAGTGTAGTACAGAGATGACTGGTAGTGCAAGTTCAATATTGTACACCAGACAAGGACAAGTCTACCGCGGTAGTAACTTTCGAGGTAACTATCGCGGTGGAGGAAATGGTCGTGGTTACAACCACAACCATATTTACAACAATAGTTATAATAACAATAAAGGTCGTGTTGGCTATAGGGGAAATAACCGTAATAACGGTGGAACCTATAACAACCAAAGATACAATAGCAATGGAAACACACGACAGAACAATGTTCGTGTTACACAGACAGCTTCGGGAAACTCCCAAGATCCTTTAGATACACTAAATTAAAAAATCCAGCGGTTCACACAATCAACCTCAATCTCAATATATTCGTGACATTCCTCAATTCTAAAACAGGAAAACAACTTACATTCCTTATAGATACCGGTGCCAATATATCATTATTAAAAGAAAATTCAGATGTCTTTAACGACATTCAAACAAAAAATAAAATAGATATTCAAGGAATAGGGGAAGGTATAATAACATCCCAAGGCCTTGCCCTAATAGAGCTACAGACGGATAAGTACATAATTCCACACAATTTCCATTTAGTTAATCAAAATTTTGCAATTCCGTGTGATGGAATAATAGGCATTGATTTCATAAAAGAATTAAACTGCCTAATAGACTTAAAACCTGCAGAGGATTGGTTAATAATACGACCAAATAATATAAAAATTAAAATTTATGTTCCAATAACATACAGTTCTGGTAACAATACAATTCTTCTACCAGCAAGATCACAAGTTGTCAGAAAAATAGAATTAACGTCCGATATAGAAACCATATTGATCCCAAACCAGGAAA